>NC_090648.1:167608756-167813756 GCF_040937935.1 Hyperolius riggenbachi
TTGTTTACAAGCGCACATCGCTGCAGTCTCCAGCAGCACTGTAGGAAATCAGCGATCCCCGGCCGGGGATCGCTGTCCTCTCATAGGCTGATGCCTATGAGAGGCGGAAACAGGATGGATCGCCGTCCTGTTCAGTGTAATGTGGGGAGGGGAGGAGGGAGGGGAGGAGGGAAGGGAGGAGAGAGGGGGAGTGAAAGAGAGCCTGATACAGGCTAAGAAAAAAAAACGTGACAGGAGCGATCGGACCCCTCCGGCAGCATGTCCCCCTTAGGGACAAAAATAGGAGGCGAGTCCGATTGCCATACTTATTAGCTGGGTTGTGCAGGAGGCTGAAAAGCCTCCACAGCCCAGTTCAGCCAAAAAGAGCCTGGTCTTTAGGAGGGTTTAACACTGCGGTCATAAAGTCGTTAAGGATGTTCTTGCCCTCTTTTGTTTGGTATGGTGAATTTCATACTCCAGCTATAAACATTTACAGCTCTAGTCTGGCCAAGTAAATTTGCATTAATTATTATGCACAAAGTTTTGCAGGAGGGAGTGGAGAAAAAAACCTGTAGGAGTAGAGAGTGGAGGGGACCCTGTAGAAGATGAGCAGTGGGAGGATTGTCGGAGGTGGGTACTAGCATGTTTTAAAGGAGTACTGTAGGGGAGTAGGGGGAAAAGACTTGAACGTACCTCTTACCTGGGGCTTCTAATGGCCCCCCGCAGACGTCCTGTGCCATGCAGCCAATCACCGATGCTCCGGTCCCCGCCTCCGGTTCACTTTTGGAATTTGCGACTTTTAAGTCGGAAAACCCCTGTGCCTGAGTGGCCATGCCCTCGCCCCCGCTGATACACTCCTGGTGACATCAGCAGGAGCGAGGACACGGCAACGCAGGCGCAGTAGTTTTCCGACTTTAAAGGCAGAAATTCCAGAAGTGATCCGGGCCGGAGCATCAGTGAGTGGTGGCGTGGGCACAGGACGTCTGTGGTGGACCATTAGAAGCCCCAGGTAAGTTCAACTCTTTCCCCCCCTACAGTAGTCCTTTAAATTATAGGTTTTGGCACTATTCAGGTGTGCTTTAAGCTATATACAAACATATCCCATGAAACATTCATTTATATCCTATGAAAGGCCATGTAAGAGAGCTTCAAGTAACAATGTAGTATGAGCACTTCATTCAATAGCTAGATTTAAAGGGAACCTGAAGTGAGAGGAATCCAGAGGCTGTCATCTTCATTCCCTTATAAACCATGCCAGTTGCCTGGCAGTCACGATGGGCGTTTGGCTTTAGTTGTTAATTGTTGGTGATTCACACCTGAAACAAGCATGCAGCCAGGGGAGTCACAGCAGAGTCACAGCATCTGATCTGCATGCTCATTCTGGGCCAGTCACTTATAATATTAGAGGAATTGTTTTAACACAGAAGTCAGGCAACTAGTAACGCTAATCAGAGAATGAAGAGGACAGCCTACACAGTCCTCTCACTTCAGGTTCCTTATAGAATCACAGGTTAAACACGAATGTGAACAGAGATCACAAGTAAACTGCCATACAAAGCGATCATGAAAGGTCAGTAGACACTCATCCCATGTGTGTACAGAGGTTAAGGCTTATGCACATTGCATATTATGGAATAGCACTTCAGAAACACTAATAAATCCACAGATTTCTACTTACCTTCAAGTAACTCTCTTTCTAATGCAGCATCTTCATCCTCCTCTTCGCTGGTCTGTGGAGATGGCTGACAGTTTCCCCTAGGTTTGGGTAGATTCAATAATTTATTATTAATTTTTAGTTTACATACTTAGTAGTTGATGCTTTATTTTATGGAAAGACCTGATATTAAAGAAGAATTGAAGTGAAAAAAAATACCCTCTACTCCAATACATTGATCACATCATTAAAACATCTAAAGGCAGACTCCTGTTCAGATAATGGAACTGGCCCACTTGTACCCACCTCTGAAATCTTATCATAGGTTTGTGCTGACAAGAAGCGGAAGCAAACTCAGCTCTTCCTGCATATCGGAATTTGTCCTTTCATCTGCACAAAGCAGGAGATGAGGTACAGTTTGCTAAGCAAACAAACGAGAAGCTTTTGTCACAACTTCCTATGACAAAAAATACACTATAGCTGCTACCATTACTAAGTGAAGTGTAACCAGGGGTTAATGGTGACTTATAAATAGAGGATATTATCTTGGGAAAAAGACAGGCAGGACAACTATATGTGCAAGAGGGAGTCCAGAGACGGGCTTTTGTTTTAAGTTATGCCAAACTGTAATTCTAGTTTAACTGTAACCATGATTTTGTAATTAGTTCTAGCATTTGATCCCAGGGCTGTGGAGTCAGTATAAAAATCATCTGACTCCAACTCCTCAGTTTATGAAGCGGGCTCTGACTTGGGCTATACTCTATATCACTGTCACTATGCACTATTAAAGTGGACCCAAATTAAAAATACAAGATTTCAGAAATAAAATGTATTTTCTAAATTATAATAATAAATAGCAGCTTTTTTCAGCTGCATGATGACAAATATAAAATATTTTACATTTATTAGAGGAACCCCTCCCTTCCTTTCATGTTGCTAGGACAGAATCCGGCAGACTGGTGGAGAAGATAAAAAACAAAAACAAAACACAGGCTGCTACTGATGATGTCACAGGGGAGGTGATCTCAGCTTGTGTGAGATTTCACATAGATGACCCCCCTGTAGCTGATGACAACAAACACACCCATGATCTAAAACCTCCTACTAAGCTCAGAAGTAATGGCTGCCACCTGTATAACCCTAGTTATGAAAAGAGAAGGGTGAAAAGCATGCACTGAAATGCTCATAGGCTTGAAGGAGTGTTGATTTATCTTTGTATGTGTCAGAGTGGTGCAACTAGATATTTTGAATTAAAAAAATGTTTGGTTTGGGTCCGCTTTAAGCACTGCACCTTTTTTATTTTCCTGATAAAGACTGTATTATGTTAATGTCGAATTGTTAGGGGTGATGTATGTTAAGGAGGTGATGTGTGGTGCACATAATTTGGGTTTCCCATATATCGTGGTTACACAGCTATACCTTATATATTCCATTACGTTGGATATGTGCACCTCGATTAAACTAATAGATGTATGTGCGCTTTAGCCTCATATATGGACTATAACGAATGGTAGGTGGATGATTCCCTATTTAGGGCTACACACACACACACACACACACACACGTCAACATCCCTACCATGTTTATACATTTAACTGTTTTGATACAGTTTATTAGAACATCTAGTATAGTCCAGTTGATTAAGGGTTTGTTTATCACCCCCACCACACTATATGTTTGGTGGAGGCTGTATGGCCCGGTTATATGTATATTTTAATTGGAACTTATTAAAGGTTATATTTTAGGTACTATAGATACCATTTAGGAAGGGCTTCTTAGGAGACTGTGGTCCAGTCTCAGTGTTTGGTATTTGCATATACCTAATACTACATCTTTAGTTGAGTTTTTGTGATAGTGGCAGGGGCGTAACATTTGGGGGTGCAGCAACTGCACCCGTGGGGGGCCCTCTGGGGCCCACTCAGGACCGTTTGGGGTGGGGGCAGGAGGGGTCGCAGCATGAGGGGAGAGCATTGCATATCGGCGGGGAGGGGGGACAACCCCCCTCCTCTCCCTCACCTCGGGCTCTCCCTTCTGCGCTCCCCTCCTGCATCTATTACTGGCAGCAGCGGCAGCAGCAATACATACCTCCATTCACCCCCGGAGGTCTCCGATCTGTAAGTGCTTTATGCTACTTCCCGTTTAAACACTGTCCCTTCTCCCCACCGATGTGCAATGCTCTACCCTCATGCTGCAACCCCTCCTGCCCCCCCCCCCTCATAACGGCCTTGATTCTTGCAGGGGGGGCCCAGTGAGTTCTAGTTATGCCCCTGGATAGTGGGCACCTATACTGGGGTGCTGTTACTGTGACATGGAATGCAAGAACAGGAAGTACATGCAGCACGTGGATTTTTTTTTTTTTAATGACTCCCAATGACTAAGTATTATACTCCAAGTATGCAATCCCTGCAGAACTGTTGTGAATCCACTGAGAACATTGAACACAGAGGTGTTTTATTTATCCCGCAAACCTGGTTCAGATCGTGCATGAAGAAAGTGTTACAAGAATCTCCTTCAGAAATTCTGGAATCATGTTACACAATTTCTAGCTAAGGTACTGTAATGACAGTTGGGGATTATTGTCAACGACACCTGTAGTGAGTATAAACAACTATTCTTCAGAATTGCTTTTTTCTACGCTAGTAAATGTTAACTATTTAAATGGAAATAATACTATGTTCCATCTTTGGACGATTTCAAAACCTTGGTCAATCAAAATTCCCTTATTCCTTTGTACTGTTTCACTTATCAAACCCGAGGTCACCCTGTTAAATTGGATAAGGTATGGGGTCGTTGGGTAGAGACTGGTCACACAGTCATATCTGACTTGGACATCACAATCAGTGTATCGGATCTGCATTTGTAAACGTTTACATTTTTCATTGCTCTATGTGCTGCTGGATTATTTATGGTAAATATCTGCAGCAGTTTGATCTATACTGTAAGGCCTAGTGCACACCAGAGCGGTTCGGCTGCGGTTCGCGATCCGCTTGCGGGTGCGGATCCGCTAGGGTAATGTATTTCAATGGGCTGGTGCACACCAGAGCGGGAGGCGTTTTGCAGAAACGCATACTCCCGGGCTGCTGCAGATTTTGGATTGCGGATGCGTTTCTGCTTCAATGTTAAGTATAGGAAAAACGCAAACCGCTCTGAAAAACGGCACTTCAGAGCGGTTTGCCAGGCGTTTTTTGTTACAGTAGCTGTTCAGTAACAGCTTTACTGTAACAATACATGAAATCTACTACACCAAAAACGCTTCACAAAACCGCAAAATGCTAGCTGAAACTACAGAAAAAGAAGAAAAAGCGTTTCAAAATCTGCTAGCATTTTGCGGATCTGCTAGCGTTTTTTGGTGTGCACCAGGCCTTTGTGCATATGTATTACTGGAATATGTATCTGTATTACTGGAATATGTATCTGTATGGGCATTGAGTGTGGTAGGGGTAGGGGTAGGTGTGTTTAAAGGTTGGAATTGTTATTTATTTTTGTGTATAAATCTCAATAAAAATTCTCTTTAAAAAAATTTGCCTGCAGAGTACCTTGCACATCATTCTTACATGTGCCCATAGTTAGATTGCCTAGGGCCTTGATGGATATTCTTTATTCCCGTCTGGACCCTCTGCATGTATAGAGTTAACTCTGTAACCAAGGACTAGTTTTGATGTCTATGTAACAGCTACTCTAGAGCTATATCCTAAGTTTAGTTAAAATTCATCTCTGGTGTACATAAAACAAACAAACTCAGAGGCACGCCAATGCTTAAAAGTTAGTGTCCCAACACATTCTCCAATAAATAAGATTCACTGGAACCTTATTCCTGGCCAGAGGCAGATGCCATCTTAATACAGCTTTAAAATACCTAAGCTTTGGCAGTGATTAAATATGTTACATACCGGTACTTTCAAATCAACAAGATTGTTATTTGTAATTTAAAGGAATGTGAGGAATCATAAACCGAGGAGTTGGATGATTTTTATACAAGCCCATCATCTATGCTGTTAGCAGAATAAACATTGATCAGGCTTGTAGGCTGATGAAAATACCTGAATAGCATATAGGCTGGCAGGATCACAATTAAAGGAGCATAACAGACAATATACTGTTTAAACCGCTTTGAAAATCCAGAAAATCCAGAAGTCAATTATATAAACCCAGGAACTAGACCAGATCTATTTACCTATGTGACTTGCTGGATTCTTGTTCGACCTCCACCTTCTCTTTGGCCTTATCCTCATCAGACTCTTCTGTAAGGTCAGATTCTTCACTGAAATGTCTGTAGAGTACACTGTCTGCCTCTTCCAGGCTACTAAGCAACTTCTGTGTGCTACTCTGAAAGTTCTTCTTTAGTTCTTTGGACAAGGAAGCCACGCTGTCTGAAATCTAGAAATAAAATGCACAGTACATTTATAATCTCACAGCTTTCTAATACAAAATATACATAAGAAAAAATATAAGAAGAATGTCATTCAAAGAACTCTGTATAAGAGTCATGGAGCTTCAGAATGTAACTCAGATGCTCCTCAAATCAGGACTGCTCATCCCGTTATTGGCTATATCTACTGTGTCGTTTAACAGTGAAATGCAAATATCCTTCGATTACTGAGAAGCTTGCTGGACTGCAGAGGCCATCTAAGCTCTCATGTGGAGCAAAGCCATTTGTACTGTACATGCTCTGGGTCATGGGGCTAGTGGGCCTGAATTTTCAAGTGGGATTTTACTCTGAAAACTAACATTTTGGTAACTATTCTTAGGTACATAAAATCACTTTTGGAAGTATTTCCGAGTATTTTTATATGTAAAAATGTTTATTTTCACTGCAGAGAGCAGTACAGCCTTGCTTATCTCTGGATAATTGGCAAAAGTAATCATTGCCAGCAAGAATTTCTCTACCTATGTCTTCATTCTGCCCTCTCCTTTTCTGCTAACGTGACTCAGCTGTGATTTGCCTTACATTATCCATCCTTGCTCACAGCCATCAGCTTGGCTCATTTTTCTAAGGGACCTGAATTACTTTACTATTTTAAACTCTATTTTCTTAACCAATTGTAATGTTGTAGTGTGAAACACTATGTCTGCCCATTCTAAAATAAACTAGATCAAAGAAAGACGTCCAGGAATATGAATATCAAAACTTGTATCACTCTGGAACTGGAGCCCTCAGGACTAAGGTTAACATACAACTTTAACCTTAGTCTGAGGAAGCTTTAGCTAGGTGAAACATGTTGATGTAGGTTGATGTTTTCCTATCTAGCACTTGCACTATGTATGTAGTCTTCAAATAGTGGTGTGACCACTGAGTTATACTAGTCAGTAGGTAGATGGGCATTACATAAATGTGAATACGGGCATTCTATGCATGTGTCTGGGCTATGTATTACTCGACCCTACTACAGAATCTCAGTGTTACATTTGTAGTGACACACTTTACAGTTTTGGATTATGTCTTATACACATAGACACCCCCCTTTTAATTGTTCAATAAAAGTTACCGTATTAGTCCTGAGGGCTCCAGTTCCAGTGTGGGACACATTTTGAGATCTGCCCTTTTTAGGCAATTATAGGTCAAGTAATTACTTTTGCACCTCATCCCTACCTTTCTTTGGTTTGAATATGTCAAAGGTAATAGTTTGCTCTGCTCCACAGGATGTGAATGTTTTCTGATCAGAGGAGCTGTATTTGGCCTGGCTCCAATCTGTAACAAGTGTACATCTTTCAGCAGGGCTGTGACGGAGAGATCAGGCTTCAGCTGCTCCAGGTAGGCCTGCAATTGCTCAATTTCATCTTGCTGTTCTTGCAGTTTATCACTCTGTAACATAAAAAATGGCTCTTCAGCATTCAGATTTACATGAGCAAGTAATTACCCCAATAACGCATGACTAAAGCTGAGCAAGTAAAAAAGTTTAACCACCTGAGGACCGCAGTGTTAAACCCCCCTATAGACCAGGCCATTTTTCTGTAAATAGGCCACTGCTGCTTTAAGGGCTCGCTGCAGGGCCGCACAGCATACAAGTGATCCCCCACCCTCTTTTCTCCCCACCAACAGAGTTCTCTGTTGGTGGGGTCTGACCCCCCCCCCCCCCCCCCGTGTTTATTTTATTTTTTTTATAAATATTTGTTGTTTTTTAATAAATTTACATATTGTATTTATTTTTTTCCTAACTCCCTACCTCCCCCCAGCTAGGCAATGACAGCAATTGTCTGTCATAGGCTTAAACCTATGAGAGCTGATCGCTCTCCTGTGTCCCAGGGGGACAGCAGTGTTACAGAGCTGTCCATAGTACAGCGCTGCCATAGATTGCAGCATTGTACAGCCTAATTAGATGGAGGTTTCACCGTCTACCAGTCTAACATGCAGTATGAGTGTGTAGGCAGTGAAAGGGGTATAATGCAGAGAAAGTACACCAGCTGTGTGAATGCATTACTAGGGAAGAAATCAAATGTATAAAAAGTTAGCGGTGCTGATAAATAATAGGTCACACAAAATCAATCTTTTTCAGAAATTCTGATTGCAAACAAAAAGACATTACATCCCTGTGATTATTCAGTTGGAATGGTGCCATCATATCATTGGCAGAAATACACACTAGTGCATATGCATTGCTGTAATACTGTATGGAAAGGCACGTTAAAGTGGATTTGAACTCATTTCCTTTTGGCACTAAAAGATTAGCCACAGCATGATACTCAGTGACCCAACAGAATTACATACAGTGGAGGAAATAATTATTTGACCCCTCACCGATTTTGTAAGTTTGTCCAATGACAAAGAAATGAAAAGTCTCAGAACAGTATCATTTCAATGGTAGGTTTATTTTAACAGTGGCAGATAGCACATCAAAAGGAAAATCGAAAAAATAACCTTAAATAAAAGATAGCAACTGATTTGCATTTCATTAAGTGAAATAAGTTTTTGAACCCCTACCAACCATTAACCACCCTGGCGTTCTGATTAAATCGCCAGGGTGGCTGCGGGAGGGTTTTTTTTAAATTAAAAAAAAACTATTTCATGCAGCCAACTGAAAGTTGGCTGCATGAAAGCCCACTAGAGGGCGCTCCGGAGGCGATCTTCCGATCGCCTCCGGCGGCAAGGAATAACACGGAAGGCCGCAATGAGCGGCCCTCCGTGTTTCGCCTCCCTCGTCGCCATGGCGACGAGCGGAGTGACGTCATGGACGTCAGCCGACGTCCTGACGTCAGCCGCCTCCGATCCAGCCCTTAGCGCTGGCCGGAACTGTTTGTTCCGGCTACGCTGGGCTCGGGCGGCTGGGGGGACCCTCTTTCGCCGCTGCACGCGGCGGATCGCCGCGCTGCAGCGGCGATCAGGCAGCACACGCGGCTGGCAAAGTGCCGGCTGCGTGTGCTGCTTTTTATTTGGTGGAAATTGGCCCAGCAGGGCCTGAGCGGCAGCCTCTGGCGGTGTTGGACGAGCTGAGCTCGTCCAGACCGCTCAGCAGGTTAAGAGTTCTGGCTCCCACAGAGTGGTTAGACACTTCTACTCAATTAGTCACCCTCATTAAGGACACCTGTCTTAACTAGTCACCTGTATAAAAGACACCTGTCCACAGAATCAATCAATCAAGCAGACTCCAAACTCTCCAACATGGGAAAGACCAAAGAGCTGTCCAAGGATGTCAGAGACAAAATTGTAGACCTGCACAAGGCTGGAATGGGCTACAAAACCATTAGCAAGAAGCTGGGAGAGAATGTGACAACTGTTGGTGCGATTGTTCGAAAATGGAAGGAGCACAAAATGACCATCAATCGACCTTGCTCTGGGGCTCCACGCAAGATCTCACCACGTGGGGTGTCAATGGTTCTGAGAATGGTGAAAAAGCATCCTAGAACTACACGGGAGGAGTTAGTGAATGACCTCAAATTAGCAGGGACCACAGTCACCAAGAAAACCATTGGAAACACATTACACCGCAATGGATTAAAATCCTGCAGGGCTCGCAAGGTCCCCCTGCTCAAGAAGGCACATGTGTAGGCCCGTCTGAAGTTTGCCAATGAACACCTGAATGATTCTGTGAGTGACTGGGAGAAGGTGCTGTGGTCTGATGAGACCAAAATAGAGCTCTTTGGCATTAACTCAACTTGCTGTGTTTGGAGGAAGAAAAATGCTGCCTATGACCCCCAAAACACCGTCCCCACCGTCAAGCATGGGGGTGGAAACATTTTGCTTTGGGGGTGTTTTTCTGCTAAGGGCACAGGACAACTTAATCGCATTAACGGGAAAATGGACGGAGCCATGTAACGTGAAATCCTGAACGACAACCTCCTTCCCTCTGCCAGGAAACTGAAAATGGGTCGTGTTCCAGCACGACAATGACCCAAAACATACAGCAAAGGCAACAAAGGAGTGGCTCAAGTAGAAGCACATTAAGGTCATGGAGTGGCCTAGTCAGTCTCCGGACCTTAATCCAATAGAAAACCTATGGAGGGAGCTCAAGCTCAGAGTTGCACAGAGACAGCCTCGAAACCTTAGGGATTTAGAGATGATCTGCAAAGAGGAGTGGACCAACATTCCTCCTAAAATGTGTGCAAACTTGGTAATCAATTACAAGAAACGTTTGACCTCTGTGCTTGCAAACAAGGGTTTTTCCACTAAGTATTAAGTCTTTTATTGTTAGAGGGTTCAAAAACTTATTTCACTCAATGAAATGCAAATCAGTTGCTATCTTATTTAAGGTTATTTTTTCGATTTTCCTTTTGATGTGCTATCTGCCACTGTTAAAATAAACCTACCATTGAAATGATACTGTTCTGAGACTTTTCATTTCTTTGTCATTGGACAAACTTACAAAATCAGTGAGGGGTCAAATAATTATTTCCTCCACTGTAAGTAACACTGTGCCGCCATGTCACAAAGTATGGGCACCAGGAGACTATGAAAGCACACAGGAAGGAGCGGGGCTGGCTAGTACATAGTTACACCACAGCATGCGGCCGAGCCACTGGTACTGGGAGATGAAAGAAGCACACAGGAGGTAGCATGTTGGCCGGACAAGTTCTCTCCGCTGCACTAATACTCTGCAGGGGCCCCAGGAAGCAGTATAGCTGGGCCATCACCAGTTCTAGGTCCCACCAGCCCTCCTTTTTGACCACAAAATTTTTTTTTAAAAAATTCCTGTCTTATCTGTAATATCGATCAATTTCTGACCGATCAAAATTGTGATCAGGTGGCATTGTTAGGGCTTTGATCGGTGTTCAAATATGCCGGGCAATATCGCACAATGTAGCACAATATCGCACAATAGCACCTTTAGTGTACTGATCAACCAAATGTCTTCAGTCTTTTTTTTTTTTAAAGTGGACCTGAACTTAGAACTTCCGCTCTGCTCTAAAAGATACAAAACAACATAACCTTTAGCGACAAACAATCCTTTGTTACAAATCCTGCAATAAATCTGCACTGTTTCTACTTCCTGCTTTCATGGAAGCAGACATTGTTAACATCCTGTGCTTTCAAATGAGCTTATCTGCCGTGGCAGTCAGCTGACACTGGGGAGAGATCAAATTGCAACTTGTGATTAGACACAGAGGAGGGGGAATTAGACAGGCTAAACTCTCTAAGTACATACAGGGTGCATTTCTCTATGTTTTCCTTCTGTCCTGTGCAAGAGTTCAGGTCCACTTTAACTAAAACTGCCAATTGTAAACAATCCTAACAGAGGTTTTACTGCGGTCTGTGAAATAAAAATCTTCTGGATGAGTTTTAGCAAAGGGTGAAATAATAAAACGCTGATTACAACAATGCAAGGAGTGTACAACTTGAAAATAATAGAGTTCTTGAAGAGGTAAAACAAGAAATTGGCTGTATAAATGGCTAATTTGTACACTGGATAAAGCGGGTACCTGCAGCTTGTATTGCTCCATGGCATCCTCTAATGCAGCCAGGAAGTCGGTGTTCTCATCCTCCAGCCTCTGGACTTTATTCCGCAGAGCATCAATGCACTTGTCTTTCTCACCATCACTTGTGGTTTTAAAGTTCAAGGTTCCCTACAATTAACACACAGATTAATGTCTGAGAATTATACTCAGTGTAAAGAAAAGATCTCAATCAAAGTCCTAATAGCTGTATTCAACTATTAAAGAAAAAATCCAAAGCTGCTGTGAATATACAGAGGCTGATGATCACTGCCTGATATAGACAAGAGCAAGATATGATTAGCGGTAACCCCGAGTCAGGCTCGGGACAAACATTCGCAGCTCAGAGCAGTAATCCAGAGTTGGATCCGTCGGAGGTGTGGAATATGCAGGGCTGCTGCAGATCTACCAAGCGGTATGATTTTTAGGGTCTGAAAGTCAGGGAAAAAATTGTACCGCTTTTGGAAAAAAAAAAAAAATCTAGAAAGAATCATACCGCCAGGGAGGTTAACGGGACTCAGAGCTGAAAATAGTAAAAAGATTTATACATACCTGGGACTTCCTCCAGCCGAGTGATCTCTTCCGTCCAGTGCTTCACCAATTCAATCTATTTAGGTCAGATATTGATTGATTTACCACTGGTTTTTAGCAGATTCAAACAGAGTGATAGAATCTGACAGATATCGATTGGAAAGATCGATAAGTGTATAGCCACCTTTACTCTGCAGCTACCTCCAGCAATACAAGGCTAGGGACGGGTGTTACCATATAACCACACTTCTATAGATTATCAAAACTTGAATAAAGCAGCAGGTGCATCCATTACGAAGATACATATTCATGCAAAAGTCTCACAAACACTACGAGTCTGCATCTAATATTCACAGCAGAGTTTATCTGGGGTTCAGAACCAGGCCCGCCATCAGGGGGGGACATCCGTGACTCCCGTCACGGGCCCGGGGCCTGCAGGGGGGCCCCATCCCCGCCGCGGCGCTGCGGGTGCCGCCCGGCCGCCGCTCAACCCCTCTGGCCGCTGCTCCCTCCCTCCATCCCTATAGCCGCCTCCGCCGCGTCAGACCTCGATCAGGCGGCGACAATAGTGCGGGCGCTAGGACCCAGCGCCCGCACTGATATGCGGAAGTGACATCACTTCCGCATATAGAGCGGGTGCGTCCGGTGCCCGCTCTTACTGGTCGGGTCGCCGCTGATCTTGAGGTCTGACGCTGGGCTGCTGGCTGCAAGGTAGGGGAAGCGGCGGCGGCTGGGGGGGGCTCCCTGTCACTCACTCACTTGCTAAAGGGGCTCCCTGTCACTCACTCACTAGCTAAAGGGCCTCCCTGTCACTCACTCACTTGCTAAAGGGGCTCCCTGTCACTCACTCACTTGCTAAAGGGGCTCCCTGTCACTCACTCACTTGCTAAAGGGCCTCCCTGTCACTCACTCACTTGCTAAAGGGCCTCCCTGTCACTCACTCACTTGCTAAAGGGCCTCCCTGTCACTCACTCACTTGCTAAAGGGCCTCCCTGTCACTCACTCACTTGCTAAAGGGCCTCCCTGTCACTCACTCACTTGCTAAAGGGCCTCCCTGTCACTCACTCACTTGCTAAAGGGCCTCCCTGTCACTCACTCACTAGCTAAAGGGCCTCCCTGTCACTCACTCACTTGCTAAAGGGCCTCCCTGTCACTCACTCACTTGCTAAAGGGCCTCCCTGTCACTCACTCACTTGCTAAAGGGCCTCCCTGTCACTCACTCACTTGCTAAAGGGGCTCCCTGTCACTCACTTGCTAAAGGGGCTCCCTGTCACTCACTCACTTGCTAAAGGGGCTCCCTGTCACTCACTCACTTGCTAAAGGGCCTCCCTGTCACTCACTCACTTGCTAAAGGGCCTCCCTGTCACTCACTCACTTGCTAAAGGGCCTCCCTGTCACTCACTCACTTGCTAAAGGGCCTCCCTGTCACTCACTCACTTGCTAAAGGGCCTCCCTGTCACTCACTCACTTGCTAAAGGGCCTCCCTGTCACTCACTCACTTGCTAAAGGGCCTCCCTGTCACTCACTCACTAGCTAAAGGGCCTCCCTGTCACTCACTCACTTGCTAAAGGGCCTCCCTGTCACTCACTCACTTGCTAAAGGGCCTCCCTGTCACTCACTCACTTGCTAAAGGGCCTCCCTGTCACTCACTCACTTGCTAAAGGGCCTCCCTGTCACTCACTCACTTGCTAAAGGGCCTCCCTGTCACTCACTCACTAGCTAAAGGGCCTCCCTGTCACTCACTCACTTGCTAAAGGGCCTCCCTGTCACTCACTCACTTGCTAAAGGGCCTCCCTGTCACTCACTCACTTGCTAAAGGGCCTCCCTGTCACTCACTCACTTGCTAAAGGGGCTCCCTGTCACTCACTCACTTGCTAAAGGGGCTCCCTGTCACTCACTCACTTGCTAAAGGGGCTCCCTGTCACTCACTCACTTGCTAAAGGGCCTCCCTGTCACTCACTCACTTGCTAAAGGGCCTCCCTGTCACTCACTCACTTGCTAAAGGGCCTCCCTGTCACTCACTCACTTGCTAAAGGGCCTCCCTGTCACTCACTCACTTGCTAAAGGGCCTCCCTGTCACTCACTCACTTGCTAAAGGGCCTCCCTGTCACTCACTCACTAGCTAAAGGGCCTCCCTGTCACTCACTCACTTGCTAAAGGGCCTCCCTGTCACTCACTCACTTGCTAAAGGGCCTCCCTGTCACTCACTCACTTGCTAAAGGGCCTCCCTGTCACTCACTCACTTGCTAAAGGGGCTCCCTGTCACTCACTTGCTAAAGGGGCTCCCTGTCACTCACTCACTTGCTAAAGGGGCTCCCTGTCACTCACTCACTTGCTAAAGGGGCTCCCTGTCACTCACTCACTTGCTAAAGGGGCTCCCTGTCACTCACTCACTTGCTAAAGGGGCTCCCTGTCATCACTCACTTGCTAAAGGGCCTCCCTCTCACTCACTTGCTAAAGGGGCTCCCTGTCACTCACTCACTTGCTAAAGGGGCTCCCTGTCACTCACTCACTTGCTAAAGGGGCTCCCTGTCATCACTCACTTGCTAAAGGGGCTCCCTGTCATCACTCACTTGCTAAAGGGGCTCCCTGTCATCACTCACTTGCTAAAGGGGCTCCCTGGCACTCACTCACTACCTAAAGGGCCTCCCTGGCACTCACTCACTACCTAAAGGGCCTCCCTGGCACTCACTCACTACCTAAAGGGGCTCCCTGGCACTCACTACCTAAAGGGGCTCCCTGGCACTCACTACCTAAAGGGGCTCCCTGGCACTCACTCACTACCTAAAGGGGCTCCCTGGCACTCACTCACTACCTAAAGGGGCTCCCTGGCACTCACTCACTACCTAAAGGGGCTCCCTGGCACTCACTCACTACCTAAAGGGGCTCCCTGGCACTCACTCACTACCTAAAGGGGCTCCCTGGCACTCACTCACTACCTAAAGGGGCTCCCTGTCACTCACTCACTACCTAAAAGGGCTCCCTGTCACTCACTGCCTAAAGGGCTCCATGTCACTCACTACCTAACCTGGGGGTCCCTGTCAGAATCCAGGTGAGAGGTGTCTACCATAAGGGGTCATTCTGCCTATTTATGTGAAATGCTGTCTATTTATGTGCCTCATGACTGCTGAATTTGTCTTGCTGGGGGCCTAATGATTGAATTTTTACTTGTTGGGGGCCTCATGATTTGTTGGGAGCCTCAAGATTACTGAATTTGTCTTGTTGGAGGCCTCATGATTTGTTGGGGGCCTCATGATTGCTGAATTTGTCTTGTTGGGGGCCTCATGATTGCTGAATTTGTCTTGTTGGGGGCCTCATGGTTTGTTGGGGGCCTCATGATTGCTGAATTTGTCTTGTTGGGGGTCTCATGATTGCTAACTGCGAGACTATGGGAAAAGCTGAATCATTACCATATGAGACAATAGCATTAAACCTACTTTTTTTTAGCTTTTTTAAACAGAAAAGAAAACTGGGAGGTTCTAAAAAAATGATGGAGCACTTCCTCCTTCCGGCTTGAAGGAGGAAGTGCTCGATATCGAGGCTTGCAACGCGTCCATTCGGACACTTGCACCTCGTTGAAACGCTGGGCGGAGAGTGGCGTTCTGGGTAATTAACCCCGCCGCATCTAGCCGCTCAGCTGTGGCAATTGGAGCTAACTTGAATCACGAGTATCCACTGTGGTTATTCGTGATTAATTTGTGGACAGCAAGCCTCCAACTAGCTCTGCCAACATGTAATGGCTACGCACATTTCTCAGTTTGGGGGGGGGGGGGGGGCCCAGACTGATGATTTGTGAGGGGCCCCAAAATTTCTGATGGCGGCCCTGTTCAGAACTATAGTTGAGTAACATTACATATCACTGGAGGCAAGTGGGATGGATCCCAGACACTGTTCATACCCCTATCCCCCCTGCAGTTACACAAAATATACACACCAACAGTCCTGGCTCCAGAAAACATGGATAGAAAACATGGATTGAATAAAGCTGTTCAGACAGAACGAACGAACGGACAAGCAATCGGACATGTCAAACGTAGGATCTGTTCAGACTGTTGTGTCCAATGCAGTGACCAAACATAAAATCTCATCCTGCACGACTTTTATGGATGGAAATCAGACGGTTAGCAATGCAACAAACACCCATAGAGAACTGTACTGTTTATGCATTTCATCTTGTCTGAGTCACCATAAGGCCCTGCACACTGCATGCGATTCCGATTTTTAATTGGTTTTTACACCCGATTCCGATTTTTAATCGTTACTGCATGCTGCGTTTTTTCCTGTTTTTCTGTTAATTGTATTCAGGGAAAATCGGAATTTCACATCGGAATTGCAAAACAGATTTGCAGTGTGCAGGGAGCCTTATAATGATTGTCTTAGGAATGCAAAAATGTTGTTACAGTCAATGTAAAACAAATCAAAACGATTCTTTACAGTACATGAATAGTACTTGAAACCTATTGTTACTTTAGTCAAATGTGCCCATTTAGATGTTAATCCTACATCAAGTAAGGAACACTATAAGAATTCTATAAAGAAAAGTGAGCCTAACTGATCAAGACCATTCCATGAAAACTGGAGCAAAGGTGAAACAGACACTACCAGGCATTACCAATCAGAATCTTGGTTTCCTTTTATAGTTAAAGTGGACCCAAATTAAAAAATACAAGATTTAAGTTTGGGGGGATTTAGATAGATTAGAGCAGCGGGAATGCAGCGGTTTAGTTAGGGCTAAACACTTTTACTACATAAAAAGAAGCTTTTTTTGAGACTTCAGAGTCTCTTTAAGCAATACCAGTTGCCTGGTTATCCTGCTGATCCTCTGCCTCTAATACTTTTAGCCACAGACCCTGAACAAGCATGCAGCAGATCAGCAGTTTGACATTTTGTAAAATGTGATCAGCTGCATGCTTGTTTCTGATGTGATTCCCACACTACAGCAGCCAACTAGATCAGCAGGGCTTCTTGCCACACTTTCACATTATCCTTAAAATCCACAAAAATATAAAAATTGGAGCAGATGTAGCTAACGGTGCATGCATACACATGCAATTCTGATTGGTTAGTTTTACCACTTCCGTGCAGTAGGAGAGCTTACCTACGCAATCAGTTCATAGTATGCATAATCCGTTGGCCCTCATACTACACAGAGGTGGTAAAATTGGCCAATCAAAATTGAATGTGTGTAAGCGCCCTAAAATAAAATGCTTTTTGTGGATGGCCAATACATGAATACGTTAGTTTCAACACATTTTGTTGCTAGAAGTTCTTTTGCATCTAAACCAGAGACAGTTGGAGGATATGTACGGTAATTGCTCTTTTTTGCAAGATCACTGCAAAATATTTTTAGCAAGCTAAAATTGGCTTTCATGAGCTCATAATGCAAGGACAATACTGTGAAGTGCGGCAGGGAGACTACCCACCACTTTCACAAAGGGATAAACCGTTTACAGCTGTTCTTCCCACGAATTAGGCTGCTCACATTCGTGGTCCAGAGTCAAGATTTCCACGGAACTGTAAAGCCATCTCCATGCTTAACAACCAACAGCTGTTTAGCTCGTACAGGCTGATCATTTACAGATTGATGCTATTTAAATTGTCTTACACGTTTTTATGGCAGAATAAATCATTCCGTTAAAAAAGTATTCATGACATGAACATTAGTCTCATGTCTCCAGTTAAATAGTACAAAAGCACACACATACAAAGATGTGAGGCATGTATGGTTTATGAAATGTGTCCATAACATTTAGGATTTCAGAGGCAAAGCACACACAAAAAAACCCTAATCATAGCACAATAGTTTTTCCTGCGTGTTTCCTCTACTTTGTTTGTGCAAATGCAAAAAACAAAGCAGATAGTGCATTTTCCAATTGCTGGAAATCGAACTACAGTAGTGAAAACTCCGCACCACAAACTACATTACCACACCGCCATCCATGCGATCTGCAAACCGCATGTGTTGCTAAATTGGGAGTGAAGGGCGTGCAGTGTGAATAGGCCCTGTGTTGAGAGGGCATAATTACAGTCTCAGCCACCACTAGCGCGAGCATGTTCACCTGCAGACTGAGAACTTCTATGGACACCAAAAATCACTTTGGGAAGGGCAGTGTGCTAAATGGACATGGAATTGCTCTAAAGTGCTAATATCAATGACTCTTGCAGGATGGAAACTGTATATGGACCAGTTCCTGGACAAATGCGTAATATTTTGCTTCTCTATAAATGCAATAAATAAATAAAATGAGAGTTATGGCAGTGTCTGTAGTTGGTATATAGTAAAAATATAGTATATAGTATACATTAGACACCCATTTTATTATTACTGGGCACCTTGTAGTTATCATATAATTTGGTATAAAGACCTTTATCTTCCAGCACAGGCCACACTAAGGCCTCTTTTTCCACGAGCAGTTGAACTGTATGCTCAGCAAGCTGTTGCCAGGCAGCAGTAAGCAGTAACCAGGCAGCAGTGAACAGTAACCAGGTAGCAGCTAGCAGTTGAGAGAGTTTAAGAGGCATTTTGCTGCCTATCAACTTCCCGTGGAAAAGAGGCTCAAGTTCTCCCATCTAGAGCATGTGAATGCCTGTTGCTAAAGTACAAATAAAGAATAAAGAATAAAGAAGAAATGAAGGCAGCACACCACAAGCAATGCTTAAAGTAAACCTGAGGCAGCAATAAACAAAAAGAAAAAAAAATGATACCTAGAATGTAGGGAAGACCTCTGGATTAGGGATGGTCAATAAGATGCAAATAATTTCAAGTAGATGCATTATTATGCAACTTTATGCAGCTTGACCATGAACCAAATTCTGCAAAATCCTGTATAAACTTGAAATTTGCATCTCACTGACCATCCCTACTCTGGATCACCCTCCTCAGACTATCGCCACTGCCTGGTACCCTTTTGAAGATCACGTCTGTCTTCCTCTTGGTGCACGAGCGCGGCCACGCTACACCTTGATGAGCACAGCCACGCCAGCGAAGTAACACACATGGATGAGCAGCTCCAGCTTATGGTACATGTGCAGTATGGCAGTGCTCGTGCATAAAGGAGCCACATAACATATCCAACAAGCTCTTGTAAGACTTGCCCCAGGGGTCTGCACACGGAAATGGTGGTGGCCAGGAGGATATGGGAAGCCTCTGCAGCATCCAGAGGCTACTTCTTCATTAGGTATGTCATTTTTAATCACACCCCTCAGGTGCACATTAAAAGTAATGTATGAAAGAACATATCACACGTTTCCAGCATATCTATGGCTTTCATCAGGCACAGCCCAAAACATGTTGAGTGGTACGTTCCTTAATACATTGCTTTAAAGTGAACCTGAACTCATACACAGCACACAAGGAAAACACGGATTACGTATGCAAAAAAATAGCGGGAGTGACGCCAGTGCAACCGAAATTTTTCATTTTGAGAATTATTGTTATGAAAATGATCCTGAAATTATTTTTGAAAATGATCATTTTAACATTTATTGTTTGGGAAATGTATAGTTTTTGTATTTAAGTTATTGTAAGGCCTCAAGAAGGCGGGTCTTAGCGTTAGGCATCAGTAAGGAGGGTTTTAGGGTTAGGCGTTAGGAAAGGGGGGTTTTAGTTAGGTGTCAGGAAGGTGGGTCTTAGGGTTAGGCATCAGGAAGGAGTTTTTAGAATTATGTGTAGGGAAGGCGGGTCTTAGGGTTAGGCATCAGTAAGGAGGGTCTTAGGGTTAGGCATCAGTAAGGAGGGTTTTAGGGTTAGGCATTAGGAAGGGGGGTTTTAGTTAGGTGTCATGAAGGTGGGTCTTAGGGTTAGGAATCAGGAAGAAAGGTTTTAGGGTTAGGAACTATAGGGGATAGGGTTCTGTGTGAGAGTAGGGTTAGGTTTAGTTGTAGTAAAATACAGGTAATGTATACCAGTGTTTTACTGTTGTCATTACCACTGTAAATACTTTTGTGTTTATTTAGTGCCCAATATACAAAGATATTTCTCTTTACACTTATTTAGCTTCAACCCATGGCATTTTAAAACTGTTCTTTTACCCTATTTATTAGTCTAATAGAGATATTTATGATAAAAGTGCAGAGTAATGAATGACCTGCAGTCATTGAAAAGCAATGGCAGAACAATAAAAAGGGAACTTTATGCACCATTTTAGAATGCACAGAAATGCAAATCTGCATGCAGGGTTTTTAAATCACTTTCCATCCTAAACAAACATTGGCTCAGAGGGAAATGATTTCAGTCACTGAGTAAAGTGCCAGTCCACTTGAACCTGTGCTAGAATTTAATATACCCGTTAAAAGGCAGTCCTATCACATAGGGGCCTATTAATTAATCATTGCTAATTACAACAGAGAGAAAAGCCTCCCCGTGGCACTCCTGGATAGTGCTGTATAGCATGAACTAAGTCCCGCAGGGCAACCGCTTCGCGGTATTAGTTTTTGACCCTGCAAAGTTTGGCATGCGAAAGCAGATGCGTTTCTGCATGAGCAATGCCTCATGATAAGCCATTTTAGCCAGATTTGCACAGCCAGACTTGAAAGGGTTAAGCTTGGTGTTGAGCACGCATACATTTTCTTGTAGTTAAGCCTATTTATTAATCAGCATTATTTCGACTGAAATAAAGCTATGTTTCAGACTAACAGATTTATAAAAGCGGTGATAAGCCTGACCACTGTTTTATATGATTGCCAATTTAAGCAAATATCTGTCACACAAAAAAAACAAAAACAAAAAACAGTGGGAGCTCCTCTGGAGGACAGGAACGGAGTTACCACTTTTGTAAATCACTGCAAAAACTGTCAGACCTACATAGCTCACAATTGTCCTTCTTTTGGAGGGACAGTCCCTCTCTGGGTACTCAGTCCCTCTGTCTTCCTCATTTTACCCTCTTTCAAGACTCATGTACAGATCTGCGTAAATATATGTCGTTTTCCACTGAAAAATTTGCTTAAATGACTATAAACTGTATTCCTATCTTTTAAATTGATATATTTCTTATATTCGAACATTAATATAAAGGAAAATGAGCCAGGATAGAAAGGACCAATGTGGTTTGAATTATAAAACATATTTTTCTTGTGAAATGGTCATGACATTTGTGATTAGTGGTGTGCCAGGGCCATGCAAGGACATACCTTAAAGAGACTCTGAAGCGAATAAAATTTGCCATTTTTACCTTGTTATTCGCGCCAGTAGTCTCATCAAAAGTAAACCGTTACATCCCTGCTGCAAAACGAGGAGTTTAGACCCCCCAAATCCCCAGGCAAAGATCCACGACCAACTTGGTCGTGGATTTTGCTGTGCTGATAGGCAGAGCTTTCAGTTTCAGCTCTGCCTCTCCTGACGTCAATCGCAGTGCGGATCTCCGCCCCTGGGGGGTCTAAAGCACTCGTTTTTCGGCAGGAATGCGGCGGTTTACTTCTGATGAGAGTACTGAAGCGAATTATAAGGTAAAAATGTCAAAATATTTTCGCTTCACTCTCTCTTTAAGTGTCCCTCTTTGTTATCTCACAAAGTTATGGAAAGGTATGGAACTATATAAAACTGTGTAAAGAATAATAGAAGAGAGATGATGAAATGCGATTGTTTGCTTGTGATTAATACCTTGCTTTTCACCTGCTTCCTGCTGAGCTCTGCAGTGGGGTCCTCAACAGAAGAACTTTCTATACCACTATCCAAGCCAGAAGCTGATGTAACCTCACTTCTCTCCTCCTCTACAGTACACATCCAATCCCTGACCCTCTGGACCTGAGCAGCAGAAAGGCCTCCTTCCGAGAGAAGGTCCATGAGGAGGAGGTAGCCTGTGTCTGTACATGTCCTGTAATGGGCGCACTCAGCCATTAACCTGGAAACGTGATCTTCAGTGGACCTATGGGCTGCATGCTTGCTAGGGTCAAACCTATTGAGTATGCGAGTTTCGGAGCGATGTCTCTGTTCCAGAGCACGCTGCAGGGATTTTATTTGTTGCTGGAGGTCTTCCACACGTTCTGCTTCTCTCTTGCAATTGATGATTGCTTTGTTCTTTATATTTTGGGCTCGGCTGGCATAGTTTAGCGTATTCAGTGTTTCATCGAAATCAGAAGCAGAAGGACTTATGCAAGAAATCATCACAGTCTTGGCATTGCCTCCCAAGGAATCCTTCAAAATTCTACAGGCAGAAAAGGAAATTAACAGTTTTAATCAACCCAGTTTCCATGCTGTAAACATAGCTGAACTAAAGAATCTCCAAAACAAATAAACATTAATTATGTAAGAAGTCTGTAAGCTAAAGAAAATAGTTTATTGATATAATATACCTCCTCTCCCCAAAAAAACAGTTTCCTGGCTGTGGTTCTGATTCTCTATCAGATCAGAAAGGTCAGAAGAAAGTCATCATACCTGAACTGCATGCACAGGCAGGGCAGTTTCTAGGGGAAAAAAACCAACAACCTCACATAGCAAATTTGTGAAATGTGCCCCCCCCCTCCCCAGCACACTGTTGCAATGTGGTAGCCAGATGTGCCCACCAGTGGTAGGCCAGGGTGCCCTCCCCCCCCCCCCCCCCCCCCCAAATTAGGGTAGCACAGTGTAGCATCAGGCATCTGTAAAGAGAGGAGAGTGTCTGTTCCACTGTGCACATCTGCCTGGCCCTGCTACCCCCCCCCCCCCCTCCATGTGGGGAGCCACCCGCACATAAAAAACGGCACTGGTTGCAGGCAACTAATCTAGACAGTGATAGAGAACAAAACAATCAGTGCCAGCATTTGTTTAGGAAGTTAATCACTTATGCTGGGCATAGACAGTTCATTTGTGTCCTTATTAATCGAGCCGCTGATGGCTCAATTGATAATATCTGACAGGTCCAATGACCCGCGGCCCGCCCGATAGATTCCCCGCTCGATCCCCACCGGCGGACAATAGCAGGGAAACGAGCGTCTGATAAAGAATGCCCGCGGAGACGAGCGTGAATCGATCCGCGCTGGCTCGATACCAGCGCATTCTCGAACAGTCTATGCCTAGCGTCAGACCATAGTTCCACAACCCTGTCCTCAAGGCCCACCAACAGTACATGTTTTGCAGAAAACCACAAACATTCGTGTCAAGTAATTAGTGTCTCAGCAGAGCCGATTCCTACCTCTGTGGATTTCCACAAAATGTGCACTGTTGATGGGCCTTGAGGACAGGATTGGAGAACACTGCCTTAGACAACAGTTTGCGTCTGACTTGTGCAGACGCATCACTAGCCTCAGGGGCACTTTTGGGTACTCTAGCTAAAAAATGGGTGTGGCCATGCACCAGAATGTGGGTGTGGTCATGGGTGGAGACAAACTTCCATTCACTTAACAGCGGGCTAAGTAGGCCTGCCCAGGAAAATGTTGGATGAAGCTTCCCTCGCCATAATGAAAAATGCATCATATCACATAATGGGCTCGACTCTCCAAAGCGTGATAACTGCTATCACACTTGCACGTGAAAAGTGCACATGATCGCATGCAAATCTTTGCTTATCACACTAAGTAACGCTGTTCGCACGCTAACCTTTGCGCGCAGCAGCTCCTGTGATAGCAGTTATCACGCTTTAGAAAATCAAGCCCAACAGTGTCACTTAAACATACAGTGGTTTGCAAAAGTATTCGGCCCCCTTGAAGTTTTCCACATTTTGTCATATTACTGCCACAAAGATGAATCAATTTTATTGGAATTCCACATGAAAGACCAATACAAAGTGGTGTACACATGAAAAGTGGAATGAAAATCATACATTATTCCAAACATTTTTTTTACAAATAAATAACTGCAAAGTGGGGTTGTGCGTAATTATTCAGCCCCCTTTGGTCTGAGTGCAGTTAGTTGCCCATAGACATTGCCTGATGAGTACTAATGACTAAATAGAGTGCACCTGTGTGTAATCTAATGCCAGTACAAATACAGCTGCTCTGTGACGGCCTCAGAGGTTGTCTAAGAGAATATTGGGAACAACAACACCATGAAGGCTAAAGAACACACCTGACAGGTCAGGGATATAGTTAATGAGAAATTTAAAGCAGGCTTAGGCTACAAAAAGATTTCCAAAGCCTTGAACATCCCACGGCACACTGTTCAAGCGATGATTCCGAAATGGAAGTAGTAGGACACAACTGTAAACCTACCAAGACAAGGCCGTCCACCTAAACTCACAGGCCGAACAAGGAGAGCGCTGATCAGAAATGCACTCAAGAGGCCCACGGTGACTCTGGACAAGCTGCAGAGTTCTACAGCTCAGGTGGGGGAACCTGTCCATAGGACAACTATTAGTCATGCACTGCGCAAAGTTGGCCTTTATGGAAGAGTGGCAAGAAGAAAGCCATTGTTAACAGAAAAGCATAAGAAGTCCCGTTTGCAGTTTGCCACAAGCCAAGTGGGGGACACAGCAACCATGTGGAAGAAGGTGCTCTGGTCAGTAGAGACCAAAATGGAACTTTTTGGCCAAAATGCAAATCACTCATGAACACACCATCCCCACTGTCAAATATGGTGGTGGCAGCATCATGATCTGGGGGTGCTTCTCTTCAGCAGGGACAGGGAAGCTGGTCAGAGTTGATGGGAAGATGGATGGAGCCAAATATAGGGCAATCTTGGAAGAAAACCTCTTGGCGTCTGCAAAAGACTTGAGACTGGGGCGGAGGTTCACCTTCCAGCAGGACAACGACCTTAAACATAAAGCCAGGGCAACAATGGAATGGTTTAAAACAAAACATATCCATGTTTTAGAATGGCCCAGTCAAAGTCCAGATCTAAATCCAATCGAGAATCTGTGGCAAGATCTGAAAGCTGCTGTTCACAAATGTTGTCCATCTAATCTGACTGAGGTGGAGCTGTTTTACAAAGAAGAATGGGCAAGGATTTCAGTCTCTAGATGTGCAAAGCTTGTAGAGACATACCCTAAAAGACTGGCAGCTGTAATTGCAGCAAAAGGTGATTCTACAATGTATTGACTAAGGGGGCTGAATAATTATGCACACCCCACTTTGCAGTTATTTATTTGTAAAAAAAATGTTTGGAATCATGTATGATTTTCTTTCCACTTCTCATGTGTACACCACTTTGTTTTGGTCTTTCACGTGAAATTCCAATAACATTTATTCATGTTTGTGGCAGTAATGTGACTAAATGTGGAAAACTTCAAGGTGGCTGAAAACTTTTGCAAACCACTGTAACTAGGCAGAGTTACCTGGCTTCTGTGCTGGCTGGTCTGTATTTCTGCTGGGTGAGGTGGCCTGCGGCCAGTCCCCCCATAGCATTCCTTGACCTTCTATTGGAAGGTGGGAGCATGGGAGGACGTCCTATGCTCCCACAACTCCCAGCATGCCCCCATAGAAGAACCACAGCTCCCTGCATGTCCCCATAAAGGCACCACAGCACCTAGCATAGCATTACAACACCCAATATGGCCACATAGAGGCACCATAGCACCCAGCATACACCCCATTGCTGTGTGCTGTGGTGCCATGCTGGGTGCAATGGTGCCTTTATGGGGCACTCTGGGTGCTGTAATGCTATGCTGGTGCCTCTGTGGGGCATGCTGGGTATTATGTGGTGCCGTGCTGTGGCACCTCTACTTTGCCTGGGGGACATCTGGAACAACAGAATACCAGAATAGATCCGGGGCACGTGCCACTGACCTTTGGGGCTAGCAACACCCCTGACTAGCCTAGAGAGTAGAGACTAGCGATATGTCTGTTACCATGGAAAGGGAAGAAGGGACAATGAGCAGCTCACAGCAGAGTAGCTTCCATCAGGTGGGGTGAATAATTTTCTAGTATTTGTATGGTTGGGCCCTAGTACTAGCTTTTTGATGCATTATATGTACAGTCACTGACTAGTGCAGAAAAAAAAACTCTTTGACATGTTTGTGCAGTTTTAACCGACTACATTTAGTGCTTAAAGAACAAATTGGGTAGCTTTCAAGGACACTGATGAGTTGCATGTGATTGATAACCTCAGCAAAGTGAAAGTCTATTAACCCTTTCAGTAATTTTACAAAATAACTGTTTGTCCGTACAGGTTTTCAAGAAGAGCAGAGGGGAAATACCATCGATTATGAGTATAGTTTAATCACAGAAATCCGCACTCATTTGACTCTGCTCAGTGACAATACTCCCTGCTGGGAGTCGGGTCACACCATTCACACTTGCTGCGTCGCTCATTGACTTGCATTGCTGCACAATCCGTGAGGTAGGCACAGATCATATGGCAACTGCCTGCAGACTTTGCGTCAGATATGCAGCGATTTGGATAGTCCTGGCGCACTGCGTTGCATCATGAGAAGTGTGAAAGTGTCCATAGAGTTGCATGGTTCTTGTGGCGGGGAAACATAACGCAGGGCGACGCAGTGCCATTTGCGGCCCTCAGTACAATATTTTGTGGCCCGCTCCGGCAAAAGAGACACTGAAGCGAACTATTTTACCTTATAGTTCGCTTCAGTGCTCCCAAGTAATCCGCCGCATCCCCGCCGCTAAACGAGGGCTGCAGAGCCCCCAAATCCCCCGGGCAAACATCCACGACTGCGCTGAGGGGCAGAGCTTCCAGCTGTAGCTCTGCCCCTCCAGACTTCAATCGTTTGAGGGGCGGGCAGAGGCGGCGATCCACCTCGATTGACGTCAGGAGGGGCAGAGCTGAAGCTGAAAGCTCTGCCCCTTCCAGGAAATGCCGGCGGATTGCTCCCCTGGGCGATTAGGGGGCTCTGCAGCCCTCGTTTTGCGGCGGGGACACGGCGGATTACTTGTAATGGGAGCACTGAAGCGAACTATGAGGTAGGACACTTCATGTTCAGAAGAAATAATTAAAACTGTTAATAATGACATTTGAGGACTTTTTTTGTGAAATCCCTTATGCGGCCCAGCCTCATCCTGACTTTGCCTCCTGCGGCCCCCAGGTAAATTGAGTTTGAGACCCCTGTCTTAAAGCCACAACTCCTAGGTTAACTACTTGCCGACTGCTCCACACCAAATGGTGTGAACGTGGTGGCAGCCCCAGGACCGCTCAACGCCAATTGGCGTGAAGTCCTGGGGTGGGGCTTTGAATGAGATTGCACGCGCTGATGTGCGCGCATCTCCCATCGCTGCTGGGAGACTGTTAAGACGGTGAAACTGCTGTCTATTTACAAAGTACAGCGCTGCTATCTAAGGCAGCGCTGTACTGGGGACAGCCGTGTCACTTGGCTGTCCCCCGGGGAGGCACAGGAGCGATCGGGTGACAGCCGAGCACGGTGATTGGCTTGCAGAGGGAGGGAGGGCCGGGAATTAAAAAAATGAGTCACATTTAAAAACAAAAAAACACAAATAAAACAAAAACAAACAAACATGCTGGCAGGGATCAGAGCCCACCAACAGAAAGCTCTGTTGGTGGGCAGAAAAAGGGGGGGGGGAAATCACCTGTGTGTTGAGTTGTACGGCCGTGCAGTGAGCCCTTAAAGCTGCAGTGACCTAAATTGTAAAAAATAGCCTGGTCACTCGAGTGGTTAAAGCACTAAATTGCAGAACTTGATTAGCCTGTGTTGATTAGTTGCTATACACACACATTTAAACTGAATTTCCACCTCATTTCAAAATAGGTCACCCTCAGGTCAGACCCTTCTGCACTCTAGCATGAACTAGTCTTACATACAAGTACCAGCTAGCCTCAACAAGAACATCCCTGCTTAGATTAGAAAGTAAAATTATATTCTTTTGGGTGGATGTAACATAATGGCATAGTGAATCTGCCAACATGTCACATACCACAAGCAGCACATCTGCAATATGACTAGGAGAGACATGGAGACATGACTGAGTATCTGGACCAGGGCACAATACCTGGTGATCTTGGAATCCCTGTAGGGAATATGGCTGCTCTTCCGTTTTGGGTCACCCAGAGCACTAATGACATTTCCCAGCGCCAGAAGTCCAGTGTTAATCTGAATGCTTTCCTTCAGCCGCTCTCCAGTGTTGCCCGTTTTCAGAATCCGCTCAGAACCAGCCAGGTCTACAAAGTGGAACTTGGAAGACAGAACCTGGCCAAACGCAAGTATGGAGCCATCTTCCCCATTGGTTATTCTGGTGACTCGACCAGCCACTCTCCTCTGTTCCATGGTGACAGTGAAGATTGTATGAGAGCGGCTGGAATGTGTATTGACTTGTGTGGCTCCCGTGTGTTTAGCAGCATTGCCCACCTCTAACAGGCTGAGCACCTCATCCAGGCCTTCTACTTCTGTCTCCTTTACACCACACAGCACTGGAAGACAGACAAAAATAGACATGGGCATGCAGGTAAGCACACACTCCAATCCTTACATAGCAATATGGCCATTACCCTAAATATTTGTAAGTATTCTACTTATATCAATAAACAGTCAAACAAAATTAATTACAGTGTATAGAATATTAAAACAAGTATATTAAGTGAAAGGAAGATACTTATTGCAATCTTTTCAAGCAGCAAGTCCAGATATTAGTGTTTACTTGCATTTTTATTCCGTTTATGAATATGGATACTTACCTGCCAAAATATTTTTCTTCTAGGTTCCCCCCCTCACCTTTCTATGATATGTGTTCTAAAAGTTTTGCTAGGTTTATGCACTGTATGCACTATGCATGTTATATGGCCGGAGTAAGGACACAAACTCTGGGGGGCCTCTACACCAGGGGTGTCAAACTCAATCACGTAAGGGGACAAAATCTAAAACAGTCTGTCATGGGCCAAATTGTTTACGAAGATTCAACATTTATTGAACAGTCTAAAACTAAAGGTAGCTATACATCAGGCGACTTGGTGGTCGATCGGCCATCCAATTCAATTATTATAATCTGATGAAAATCGGTGCCGACAAGGGTATACCCGATCGACAATGCGACCAAATTCAGGCCTAAGTTGGTCACATGCATCAATCGGACATGCTGCAAGATGCAGGGCCAACATGCTTGATCGGGTGCAAGGCGGTAATGGCGTGCGATAGCAGGACAAGCAACAAATGCGACAGAACACCCGGCAAGGTCACTCCAATGTAAAATGTAGCCCCTTCCCGTGCAGTACACTTTACCAGTCCATGTCCGCCGCTGGCTCCGCCTTCATACACGTGCCCCACATGCTTGCCAGCATAACGTGTGTGACGTTACACGCGCCAACTGATGGAGTAGGTAAATATTACACTGTTCTGCTGCGCTCCTCTACTATGTGGGGAGATGGTGTGGGAGGGAAGGCGTGTATGTGTGTCTTTCCAGTTAAATGGGGGGAGGGAGCAGGGTTTGGATTCAAGGAGGAGGTCCCATTATTATCTTGTTGCGGGGGTGTCCCCTGAGTTAATGCTGCACCCCGGCTCATTCTGACAATGTTTTAAATCAGAAACACGGTCACCAGTCTACTCCTCCGGACACAATGATGGACATACTGAATGCTGTTAGAATGCAAAACTACCTCTAGTCCCCAGTGGGTACATTTTCTGAATAGAAAAATCTAATCAGCTTTCAAAAGCCAAAAAAGACCACTTTACTTACGGTAAAGTCTTTTCCAGTAGTCATGAGGACAGCACCCCTGGATGAGACCTGTCTCCCTCCCCACTGTGGACAGGAAACTGTTAAAAGAAGAATTTGCATAAGCAATAGGCAGCCACATATAAGATACTACACCTGCCACAGTACCTCAGTTAATAAAAAGATGACACGGACATTTAATGATGCTTACACAAACTTATTTCTCTTTCCTACCCAAATAAGGGCGGGTTGCAGGGGTGCTGTCCTCATGACTACTGGAAAAGACTTTACCGTAAGTAAAGTGGTCTTTCCCAGAACGCCATTTCGGACAGCACCCCTGGATGAGACGATATACAAGAGTTAAAACCTTAGGGTGGGACCACAGCTTGCAAAACTTTCCTTCTGAAGGATAACCCTGCAGAGGCAGATACATTAAGGCGATAGTGCTTTACAAACGTATTGTGACTTGACCAGGTCGCAGCTCTGCAGATCTGATCTATAGAGGCCCCTGCCCTCTCTGCCCAGGAAGTCGAAATTCCTCTTGTGGAATGAGCCATGATAGAATTGAATTGCTTCCCCTGTGTCTGATATGCTAATGAAATAGCCCAAACAAATGTATAATCTGTGTAGGATTTAATTAAGGAAGATTTCTCCCAATTAATGATCCAACCTAGATCTTGTAGTAAGACTATTGTCGCAACAATCTGATCTCTTACCGAATTGGGAGATGTCCACCAAAACAGAAAGTCAAGGTAACCCAAAATGTTAACCTTTCTCTGTCTAAGTGTAGCCAGAACCCCAGACATTACCTTCATAAACAACCCTGGAGTTGAGGATAATCCGAAGGGCAAAGCATTAAACTGATACATTCTTACCTCTTCCTCCATCTGGATGGCAAACCTTAAGTATTATTGAGAAGACAGATGTATCGGTAATTGAAGATACGCATCTTTTCAGTCTAGAAAGGCTAGGAAATCGTCCTTCTGTAAGAGATGAATAATAGATCAAATCCATCCTGAATTTTCTGTATTTTACCTTCTGGTTTAGACTCTTTAAATTTAGTATGAACTGATAATTTCCCTGTAGCTCCTTTACTAGAAAAAACACAGGGCAATAGAATCCCTGTCCTCTGACATTTCGGTACTTCTCGAATTACCCTTTTTTTCTAAACAGGGAAAGGACTTTCGATTGTAGGGCTGAAAACTTTATTTGGTCCTGCAAGCGGGAAGTAATGCAAAAGCTCTTAAAAGGAGGCTGGCTGAACTCTATTCTGTATCCCTCCAAAAAAACACTTTAAAGGCTCTTTCCCACTAAGACGTTGCGTTAGATGCGACGCTAAGGTCACATAACGTGCCCCCAACGCAACGCATGTGAGCTTTGAAGTTGGATGCTATTTAGAGCCACGTTATGCGTCTCCTGATGGGTCTGTGATGCGTACTTTTTGACGCATACTATCGGACGAAAACGGCACATGCGGCAAAAGACTGTGGAGAGCACGTGATCGGAAAACTCCGCATCACGTGGTCCTGCCAGCCAATAAGCGGCCGCTCCAGGAAGTTAACACTGCAGTGCATATTAATAAGTCATGTGGATGGCCACAACAGCGGACTCTCCCCTCCTCTCCTGCAAGAAAAAAAAAAACAAAAAAAAAACAAAACACACATTATTGAGCATATGCAAACAGTCTAATGCGGCTAAAACCGTGTATAACGCACAGCATGATGCACTTTCTTTAAACGTCCAGCGTTACAGTGTAACACAACGTGGGCACTGTGAACAGCCCATTGATTTTTCATTACTGTGAGCTGGGCTGCGTTACAGGCTGCTCTAACCTGCGCCTGTAACGTCCCACTGTGAAAAGCCTAAATAACCAATATTTTGTGCACTGTAGTTGCCATGTTTTGAAATTTGCAATTCTCCATCTCACTGGAATACTAGCGTCATTGCTTATCTGACTTCTTAGTAAAAGTGAAGTTGGACTTAGGGCCGGTTCACATTACAAACACGGACAGCCACGCATGCGGAACGCAACGCGTACGACGTTGCGTGGCTGATCCCATCACTGAAAAGTGAATGGGACAGCCGTGCGTTTTTTGCTAAATCTGCGTGCAGCATGCGTTCCCGGACCGCACAGGTCCGGAACGCATGCAGTGTGAACATCAGACAGTGCACTCTATGCACTGTCTGATGTCGTGCGTGTTGGCCTTCTGCACGCGTTTCCAAAACGCAGCTGGAAACGTGTGCAGTCTGAACAGGCCCTTAGGCTTCTGTGACTTGTAGAGAGCCCATCTCCTGCCCTTAGAGGACTAGGGATCTGACTTATTCTTAGAAGGAGGGACGAAAGGACCGTTTACTTTGAAAAGGTCCTTTCTTAAAGGAATACTATCAATACCCAAGTGTTCTAAAATAACAATGTACAAATAATGTCTAAGTTGCTGTGTAAACATTTCCCTACCTTTCATGTTAAATATCAGAGGCAAAAGCTGTAATTTACTGAGGGTAGGATTAGCTATATTGGGACAAATCAATTGCAGAAGGGGTGTCTACTTCAATGCACAGCCAGAGTTGCATATCGGACTACAGAAAGCAAATATCAAACAAACTCTGAAAGCAAAAAACAGTATGAAAAGCTGTAACAATTAGTTACATTTCCTCTGCTCTCTACAGACACTTCAGTCCAAAACAGGACACAGAAGCTGCAGCTGTTCTCTCTGTCACACACAGTTACACAGAGTTATCTGATCAAGTGTGAGGGGAATTTCCCCTCTCCTCATGGCTCGGAGTCAGTTTTGTCAGTAAAGTTTGAAAGCATTTTGATAACAGTAAACAAAAAGGTTGCTACTAAAAATGTATACACCAGTACTTAGCAACACTTCCCAAACAATTCCTGTGTCAATTGAAAATATGTGAAATCGATAGAATTCCTTTAACAGGAATCCTTTTTTTTTTTTTTTTTTTTTTTTTTTACATGTGTGTCTGCCGTTCTGTCTAGAGGGTTGTCTAACTGACTCAAACAGCAGACCCCCTTCACAAGGTACACCACATAACTTGATTTTGAAGAATTGTCATCATTCCAAGTTTTTACCCATACACCTCTTCTGGCTGAATTAACTAATGCCGTAGTTCTGGCCATAAGTTTAACCGTATCATCTGAAGCGTCCACTAGATAATTGGAAGCATTCCAAACTTTAGGGAAATCATTCAAAATTTCCCAGAAATCCTCAAAAAAGTAGGTCAGTTTTGTTTGATACCCTTGAAAAATATGGACCTAATTTAGGTGGGGTTCCCAAAAACCCTGATCTTCAGGAGAAAAACAACATTTAGATAATGATCTGGGCCAAAAAAAAAACCTTTTCCTAGGATTATCCCACTCCTTAATCCTAATCTTAAAAGTAGAATGGACTGGAATAAACCGAGAATGAGGATCCGCCAAACTCTCATACATTTGATCCAAAGGTGTCAAAGATTTCTGCTCAGACTTAATACCTATTAGTAAGTCTTTCATTAATTCAGGAAAAAAACATTGCGGTTAGGGCTCTTTTCCACTATGAAATGCGATCGCAACCACATTTGCGATCCCAATCGTACTTCAATTTCCACTATGCGATTGCGCTACTATACTTCTAGTACAGCTCAATTGCATACAATGCAGGAGGATGACGATTGTGCTTTGTCCAAATCGCATCGCAATCAGATTGCACTAATGGAAATTGCTGCTGCAGTTTCCATTAGTTTAACGTACCTCGTGATCAGAATCAAATCGTAGCTCGCAGGGTAATGAAAAAAAGGCCCTTAGTCAGTTTTACTCAAATCTTCCTCCTAGTTTGATACATTTTCTCTGTGCAGAGAGAGTTACTATAAAGGAGGCAGCCCCAGCATTCCTTTACATGTGCATTTTTGTTTAAATTGCCTCTCCTTGCCCTGAATCTGTCTAGTTCTTTTAAACAATCTATTTAATTGCTGCAGCTTAGAAGAACTTCAAGAATGTTACACATGCAGGCTTTCTGATGTGAAATTTATCTGAAAACAGGTACCCAAGGGGTTAAAAACACAGCCTGGGTATTCTGGGATGCAGTTTGTTCTGCTCTCACTGCAGCTGCCCGGGAGGTCTGTCTCTCCATTAGCTTGCCTGTTATGGCTGGCTTATCGCCTTCTCTAAACAGCCAGGGTTTCTCTGCTCACATTTGCCTGCTTTAATTTTTAAGAATTAACCTTCAGTGACCTGTGTTGTGATAATCTCCACACAAGGTGTTAATTTCCCGCACCTGCTCAGGAATTATAGATTTTCATGCGGACACAGGTTTTATGAATGCACACTTTACTAAATGGTGGGTAAAGTCAGCTGTTTTGAGCATTACCGCATGCAGGAATGCTCAATAGAGGCCTATGTCTCTTGGAAGCAGGAGGCATAGTTAGAGGTGCAGACAACATAGGAGATGATGGATTAGCTATAACAGGTAGATAGGCCATAGCAGTACTAGTCCCAGGCCCATCTGAAGCAGCTGAGGCGGTAGAAGCAATAGCAGAATCTTTAATTTCCTATTGCTGTGGACCTTCTCTGTACAATACTGGCACCATTTCCATTCAGAGTTGCCAATCCATGCTGACTGGACTGAGTAGAAGATTTTTCAGACTTTTCAACCTTCTCAGTCTTATGTCTTTTGGGTATAAAACATAATAAACGATAGCCAGCCATTAGACAAATCCCTCTATACATAACATACATCCAGCCAAGCAGAAGAAACATAATCACATCTACTTGCCAGAGAGGGATCCTGGGCAGATTCAGCAGATTGTGCAGGAGCTGACCCAGAGGCGTCCTCCATGATCTCAGCCACAAACCAGAGTGCATCATGGACTCTACAAACTTATACCTGTGCTGCTGATTTGATGCAGCTGATCCAATTATGCATGCGGCCCCTGCCGGCTAAGCATATGCTTAATCAGCTTCTTACCTTAAGGAATCAGCTGTATGCCGATTCCTAATCACCGCCGCGGCCCCTGCCGCCCGGCTCAGACTTCAGATCACGCGGGACGCCAGCGCGTGACTACCTCCGGTTCAACCGGAAGTGACCTCTCTCCAATGCACGCACATGCGCGCATAAAGTTGCTGCCTCCGATGGAGAAGCCTCCTCCACGCTGCAGGGCTCCGACTGTTCACTGAACAGCGCTGCTTGGAGCCCTGGAAAACGCTGCCCCTGCCGCCTGACATGGATGGCACTCCTGGAGACCTCTCCCATGCATCCCGTCCGGGACAGGAAACTAAACTGAGGTACTGTGGCAGGTGTAGTATCTTATATGTGGCTGCCTATTGCTTATGCAAATTCTTCTTTTAACAGTTTCCTGTCCACAGTGGGGAGGGAGACAGGTCTCATCCAGGGGTGCTGTCCGAAATGACGTTCTGGGAAAACATAATTTTTCTCCATGCTCAGGCAGATGAGGTTCAGTGGTGTCAAATTCAGGAGCTAGATATACCAATCAACCATATGCAACCACAAAGTACAGGCTTCCACCAGCAGCAATAAGAAGGGATAAAATAAAAAAACATGAGGTGCCGGCAGCATCTTTTTCAGGGGTCCTGGCTCACTGCTGCCCAGGAACTGCATTGTAAGGTTTATGTGATTTTGTTATAGTTGATTTGTAGAAACGTACTTTTTCTCAAAAATGACATAATACACTCAAAATATATCACAGCCTTTAGCTGAGGCAATATTCACAGTGACCATTACATTGTGTTCGCTGTGACAGCACAGACACAACTCATAACGGGAAAGTGGGGCTGCATACGATCAGAGCATTGCGTCACATACAGTGAAGCATATAGTCAATGAAAACAACTTCACTGTAACTGTTAATACGCACAGTATGTTGCCATGCCGCACTCCGTTACCTATACAAATAGGCCACAGCAGTATTAGAATTACCTATATAAATAGGCCACTGCTGTACTGCACTGTTCAGTACAGTGCAATAATATTTCCAGGCGATCTACCACTGCTCTTGCCCTGTCCCTGTTGGACCTACATTTTCTCTCCGATTAATGCTTTCCATCAATTTTCAGTCAAAATTTACTGAAAGTCAACCAATTACACATTTTGGGGGGGATCGATTTAAAGCAAAGTTGATCTGAGTTGTCGAATCTACTGCAAATTGAATGAGAAAATCGATAAGTGTATGGATGCCTTGAGCATATCTGGGAAATGCCTTTCATCATTGCAGACACACTCAGTGGAATATTGCTAGCATATCTTACCGACATTGCCTTTGTCATCCTCTCGGATTAGGATGTCTTTACTAGATGTCTGCACCTCCAGCAGATCACTGAACTCCTCCTTGTAGACCTCTAGGTAGGACACTCGGATGGTGTAATCAATCAGATCATTCTCATCAACTAGTTGAAAGATTTCAGCCATAGCTCGTGGTATGATGCCCTGCTCATCCTCCGAGATGGAAGCTACAAGAAAAAAAAAAAAAAAAAAAAGATTTACTGCATGGTACTATTAAAGCAGCAAAAGAGAGCAATAGGATCTATGCCAACAAAGTCATGCAAATTCTATGTAATTTAAGCCAGCAGTAAGTGATTTTTAAAAGAGGGAAGTAAGTTTTACATATGAATATCTCAAGTATACTACTGCAGAGTTCTCCTTATATTGAAGTCAGGCAACCGGAAGTCTCAACTAACCGGCTTGCGTAATAGATAATGAAGACTTTTTTTTTTTGAGGGGTGGGGGGGGGGGGGGGAGTTGGAGGCATTTAAAATACTTACAGAGCCTCCAGCGGTGTCTTGTAGTCTCCCTGCAGCTTCTAGCGGCTTTACGGTGCTGTGCACAGAAGACGGTGTGCCTGACCCAATGCGGGCCAGATGACACCACAGCTTACGCCCACAGAGGACGCCAGGAAGCCACCAGGGGCCAGCTAGAAGCCGCAGGGAGACTACAAGACATTGCTGGAGGCTCGGTAAGTATTTCTGGGGGAGGTCTGTGTTTTTTCATCCAGTTGCTGTTAGAGCTTTGTTATTTATACAGCCAACAGCCTATTAAAAGTCAAGATAAAAAAAAATCTCAGCATAGTGTTAGTGAGGACTAATTCAGCGCTAGCTCATAACTCTTTATCCTTAGCTCCCACATTCTGTGGAACGTGGTTATCAGTCGTTATCTTTGCCACATTCAAATACTGAGCAGGGGATGCAGTCCTAGCTCTTATAGGCTAGCATTAGCCGTTGCTTGTGCATGCATCCCCTTGTGATAGTCTATGGCAGCCTTTCTCAACCGTCTTACCCTGGAGGAACCCTGCAAATAACTTTTACATCTCAAGGAACCCCTGCAAACAATGTTTTGATCTCGAGGAACCCCTGCATTTATTTTTTTGCATGAGGTGTAGAGTAGGTGAGGCTGTTTATTTCACTACCCCATATATTACACTGCCACTCATTATATGGTCTCCTTATCCTAGTGCTTTTTATTAATGTACTCATTATCTCATTATTATTCTGACCCTAATTTAGTGCTTCTTTTTACAGTACCCCCTATTATAATGTGCTCTATTATACTCCCCCCATAATGGGGGAAAATGCCAAGGAACCCCTGCAGAGTACTCATGGAACCCTGGTTGAGAAAGCCTGCTCTATGGGGACCAGTAGAAGTAAAGAACTGCCACAGAACTAGCATTGTGCAGGAATCCTACAGGTGCAGCTGTGACAATGTCTCGCCACTTCTACATACAGGAAATGCAAGATAGGGATGGGAAATTAAAGCCTAAGTTCAAACTCATGGTTTTGGAATTGTCTGGAAAACCACAGATGCTTTTCAGGAACCAGCAAGCCAGATATTAGAGAGCAGCCAGTGGTTATAAAAAAAAAGCTAAACTTAGTTATCCTTAGAAACAATCCCAAGCTCGCTGCAAAAACCAATATGGCAGTATATAAACATGTACACGGCTGTGGGTGATTTAGGGCCCGTTACCACTAGCCGCTGTGCGTCCTACGAGACGCTCTGCGGCACTTCCTTGATGTGCAAGTACGCAACCAAATCCCGGAAGCCGTGCCATGCATGGCTATGATGAGATTCTCTGCTGCCCGCACAGAAAAATGCTGCAAACCAGACAAATCGCTATGGCAAGCGTTTCGGACAGCGGCAGCATTATCCCTATGATAGAGTTTCCCAGCGCGATCTGGCTGCGGGGAAACTCTGGGAATTCAGACCATTTTCCGCTGTAGTGGAAATGGGCCCTCAAAGGACAACTGTAGCGAGAGGTATGTGGAGGCTGCCATGTTTATTTCTTTTGAAGCAATACCAGTTGCCTGGCTATCCTGCTGATCCTCTTCCTCTAATACGGTTAACCATAGACCCTGAACAAGCATGCAGAAGATAAGGTGACATTATTATCAGATCTGACAAGATTAGCTGCATGCTTGTTGGTGTTATTCAGACACTACTGCAGCCAAATAGACCAGCAGGGCTGCCAGGCAACTGGTGTTGTTTAAAAGGAAATAAATATGTCAGCTACCATATTCTTCTCACTTCAGTTGTCCTTTAAATGCCTTTAACAGCACCATCCTCATGTACATAAAAACTATAATTACCATAATGGCAGCTTTAGAGGATAGGGAAAAACCCTCAAAACTTCCAGTGTGAATTTAGCCATGTGGGAGAGTGCTGAACTAGTCAGCACTAGCCAAATGCTGGGATTTGTCATTTTGATTTTGGCAGGGATGTTTATACGACTGATCCAGTTAACAGACTTTGAACTGCAGCTCTGTGATCATGTTCATAGGTACTAGTTTATGGTAACAACTCCTTATACAAATCAGTGAGAGTGGGGAAGTCTACTACTATTACTTTTTCCATCCTAGATATACTCACATATGCTTGCTTCTCCAATAGTATAGGTTTTTCCTGACCCAGTCTGTCCATAAGCTACCACAGTGACATTAAAGCCTTGAAAGAAAGCTTCAAGCAATGGCTGCACACAGCGAAGGTATACTGTTTCCTGGCTGCGGGTTTCATCCACAATATCCTGGAAGTGGAAGTGCCTGTTGGAGCCCAGTGTTAGCTTCTGCTTGTCCGGATCAATGTGGATGCATGTCTGCTGTCCATGGAGCACCTCTTTAGGTAGCAATGGGCGGACCCTGACCACCACACGCACTGCTGTCTCCTCCCCTCGGACCGGTTGGGCTTTAGGAGCCATGACTGCTGTACAACAGATAATAAGAGGATTATTACTTTATGTATTGGTTGTAGAGATCTAAATATATCATTTATATAAAAGAGGAATTCCACTTTTGTTGAGAAAATGACAGTCCCTCTATTTCTGCTCTAAATAAGGATTAATGGTATACAAAGATGGGATACAAAAAATCTTCAGCCTGCATGCAAAATTTACCCAGGTCCAATCTGCATACAATTTGCATCATCGCATGTTAACCATAATTATTTGCATCTCATTGACGGTCTCTATGTTACGGTGGTAGATGGGTAGGATGGTGTGGCTAAGCCCGTGTGCTGTGATTCTATCAAAAGCATAGGCATAGTAGCATATCAAAGGCATAGGTGCATTGTAGTGTGTATAGTTACCTATTCTAGGTAGCTGCAAAGACTCACTAGCAGAAGATTTGCAGGCTGAAATTTGGTGTTGGGCTTCTTCAGGTATTCCCATGACCCCTGCACTGCTGACCAGGTAGTGCTTAAATAGGTTTAGAGTCCCTCAGATGCACAACAGGTGTGAAAACTTGTTAATTCTAATGAAGCTAGTTTAGAGGAAGCAAGTCCAGAAAATCATACACGAGTCCAAACATTTTTTACAACTCAATAACTGCAAAGTGGGGTGTGCGTAATTATTCAGCCCCCTTTGGTCTGAGTGAAGTTAGTTGCCCATAGACATTGCCTGATGAGTGCTAATGACTAAATAGAGTGCACCTGTGTGTAATCTAATGTCAGTACAAATGCAGCTGCTCTGTGACGGCCTCAGAGGTTGTCTAAAAGAATATTGGGAGCAACAACACCATGAAGTCCAAAGAACACACCAGACAGGTCATGGATAAAGTTATTGAGAAATGTAAAGCAGGCTTAGGCTACAAAAAGATTTCCAAAGCCTTGAACATCCCACGGAGCACTGTTCAAGCGACCATTCAGAAATGGAAGGAGTATGGCACAACTGTAAACCTACCAAGACAAGGCCTTCCACCTAAACTCACAAGCTGAGCAAGGAGAGCGCTGATCAGAAATGCAGTCAAGAGGCCCATGGTGACTCTGGACGAGCTGCAGAGATCTACAGCTCAGGTGGGGGAATCTGTCCATATGACAGTCGTAGGATTAGTCATGCACTGCACAAAGTTGACCTTTATGGAAGAGTGGCAAGAAGAAAGCCATTTGTAACAGAAAAGCATAGGAAGTCCCATTTGCAGTTTGCCAAAAGCCATGTGGGGGACACAGCAAACATGTGGAAGAAGGTGCTCTAGTCAGATGAAACCAAAATGGAACTTTTTGGCCAAAATGCAAAACGCTGTGTGTGGCGGAAAACAAACACTGCACATCACTCTGAACACACCATCCCCACTGTCAAATATGATGTGGCAGCATCATGCTCTGGGGGTGCATCTCTTCAGCAGGGGCAGGGAAGCTGGTCAGAGGTGATGGGAAGATGGATGGAGCCAAATACAGGGCAATCTTGGACGAAAACCTCTTGGAGTCTGCAAAAGACTTGAGACTGGGATGAAGGTTCTCCTTCCAGCAGGACAACGACCCTAAACATAAAGCCAGGGCAGCAATGGAATGGTTTAAAACAAAACATATCCATGTGCTACAATGTCCCAGTAAAAGTCCAGATCTAAATCCAATCGAGAATCTGTGGCAAGATCTGAACACTGCTGTTCACAAACGCTGTCCATCTAATCTGACTGAGCTGGAGCTATTTTGCAAAGAAGAATGGGCAAGGGTTTCAGTCTCTAGATGTGCAAAGCTGGTAGAGACATACCCTAAAAGACTGGCAGCTGTAATTGCAGCAAGAGGTGGTTCTGCAAAGTATTTACTCAGGGAGCTGAATAATTATGCACACACCACTTTGCAGTTACTGATTTGTAAAAAATGTTTGGAATCATGTATGATTTTCGTTTCATTCTCACATGTACACCACTTTGTATTGGTCTTTCACATGGAATTCCAATAAAATTGATTCATGTTTGTGGCAGTAATGTGACAAAATGTGGAAAACATCAAGGGGCCGAATACTTTTGCAAACCACTGTAAACTGGCCATTTTGAGAAATGACCAGCCATTGTCACTTTGGCCATCTTCTGGCTTTGGCCATAACATGTACACCACACATATCAAAAGTCAGTTCAGGTAAGATGTAAAGTGGACTCGTGCCAAAGCTCGGGTACAAAATCACATACTTACCCAAGAAGAAGGAAGCCTCTGGATCCTAATGATACTTCCCACAGCATCCTCCGGTCCCCTGTTACCGAGCTCCAACCCTCCAAAGATTACATGCAAAAGCTTGTCGGTAATCTGATCAGGGTCGTGCTTATCTTTGCGTGTAAGTATTTGTGTGGCCATATTGTGCCTGTCCAAGTACAGCCATGTGTAGGCAGTAAGGCAGAGCCACTCGAGCACAAACGGCTCTATGCTACTGTGCAGAAAAGGAGCACAGCCCTCAGTGTTCTCCACAGAATTTTTTTCCAGCTGGGTGGGGTGTGGCGGGGGGATGCAGAACCGCCACAACTCTACTTTCAGCATAGGAGGAGGAAGAGGTGGGCCGATGACAGCCGAGTGCTCACCAAAATTAGCTGAGTGAAGCACCTGGCTAAAAGAGCCTGGGGAGAACACTGGCCCTGATCAGCTGGAGGGTCCCAGGCAATGATCTATTTCGCTACAGCAGTACTTGAATACCAGAAACAAGCATGCAGCTAATCTTGTCAGATCTGACAATAATACCAGAAACACCTGATCTGCTGCATGCTCGTTTAGGGTCTATGGCTAAAAAGTATTATAGGAAGAGGATCAGCAGGACTGCCAGGCAATTGGTGTTTCTAGGAAATAAATATGGCAGCCTCCATATCCCTCTCTCAGTTGTCCTTTAAAAGTACAATTCTGGTTGTTTGCTAGATTCGGTTAAGAGTTTCCCAATTTTCACATTCTAATCTCAGATCATGCGATACCCATTATTATTCAACAAAAATACATGTCTCTCAGTACAAAAAAAGGAAACATAAAAGAGCATAAGGATTTAGTCAGCTCTCGCACATATAACATACAATGATTATCCCACTCAGTTATCAAGCATGGAATATATGCATCACTAAATTCAAAATTGATACATCCATGAGCCCACCGCTCCAGCACCGGGTCCCTCCCTTCTTATTTCTGTGCTCCACTCCACGTAAGAACATGGTTGTACTGCGCATGCACTACTACGGTCAGCACCTGTGCAGTAGTACGAAGCGACTCTGACCGAATCTGCTGAAAATCTATAGCACATGCCGTATGGATAGTAATTTCAATTAATTTGTGGCAAAGATTGATCAAAATTATGACCAGTGCGGTGAACATTTTTGCACCTTTATAATATTTTGCAACCGGTTGCAATAATTTATACTTATAGCTTTTAGAAAGTGTAACCTAACCATTGATTTCAATTCTTATTTGTATCAGAAAATCCAACCCAACTTAACCTTATTCTCACAGAGAACCCTCCTCTACTAGGCAACTAATAACCCCCACCCCCCACAGAAATAAAGAACCCCCTGGTGGGCAACTAATAACACCCCCTGGAGGGAACTAAACACTGGCAGTTGCAAATAATGACAGGCAGGAAATGTGAAAGAAGGCATGCATACACAGTCAATTCAAGTTGCAAAATATTACAGGTTGCAATATTTCTCATTACACTGGATGTAAAATTTTGGTCGATCAGACACTGCGAGAAAACAGCAGACTGATAACCCATGGTGCTGCACTGTATCAAACCGTTACATACATTTTCAAAAAGTTTCATGAGAACAGCTATTGAAGATCTGTGTGCAGTGTATGGATGTATTTGATACCCTCTCTGATCAGATTCAGATAAAAGAGGTCTTAAAGGGATACTGTAGGGGGGGTCGGGGGAAAATGAGTTGAAGTTACCCGGGGCTTCTAATGGTCCCCCGCAGACATCCTGGGCCTGCGCAGCCACTCACTGATGCTTTGGCCCCGCCTCCGGTTCACTTCTGGAATTTCAGACTTTAAAGTCTGAAAACCACTGCGCCTGCGTTGCCGTGTCCTCACTCCCGCTGATGGCACCAGAAGCGTACTGCGCAGGCACAGTATGGTCTGTGCCTCCCCCGTGCGCTTCTAGTGACATCAGGGGAAGCGAGGACACGGTAACGCAGGCGTAGTGGTTTTCAGACTTTAAAGTAACTTCAACTCATTTTCTCCCGACCCCCCTACAGTATCCCTTTAATCTGTTTGGCACTTTAGGGAGCAATCTGTGCATGCATGGTCATCTATAGTAAAATGAGATAATCAAACGGCACCTGTACAGTCAGATAATGACAAGCTCTGACACTGGGCACCTTCTCAAATACTGAGCCTGGAGATGGGTTGCAAGTTGTTCTGCAAGTGTGAAAAGTCACGGCAAACTTTTTTACAGTATGCAGAATCATGTACCAGCAACTCTACTATATTATGTTATAGAGAATACATACATAAGTGGAGATGTATTCCCAGAGATGCAAAAGTTTTTCAACAAAAAGAAAAGTAATCAGCTTTGCAGGGAAACAACAGAGACCTCCTTTCTCCCTGGGAAGTTGTAGCTCCACCGTCATCAGAGGATAGGAGAACGAGCGTACACGTGTATTATCCCTGTATATACAGTAATTACCTTATCTAGTGATAATCCATAGTTCAAATGCTCCTCCACTGAGATTCTCATAGAAACTAATTGGAAGCATGCCATTGGATGAGAGCAGTCAGCTGATCGCTTGTCTGAGTGCTCTAATTGGTCAGGGCTAGTCATCTGACAAGCACTGCTCTTCATTGGTTCAGTGCGTGTCAGCTGCCAACAAAGCCTGTGAACTCACAGCCTACAAACTCATGGGAGATGTAGTCCTTGCACAAAAAAAAAACAGGCTGGTTAAAACGTACTTAGAATCAACATAGATAAATGAAAGCTTAAAAAAGTATAAAAGCTGCACACAACATTAAAATAAACACAAATACATACTAAGTGTGACAAGTCGTTTTACATGCTCAGTGCTGGCATCTTGTGGCCAAAAAGTAAATTGCGAGTCTGTTAAAAAAAAGAAAAAGAAATGGCATTCCATTATATATACACAGTAAGAATTATCTATAAAACAGTTTATTCTGAAATCTGTGTTCAAACCATGTGGTTTCAGAGTCTTAAAGAGATCCTGAGATTGTACTCCAGGCTATATTTCTACTTACTTACCTAGGGCTTCCTCCAGCCCCATGATGATGCTTGTGGGCTCCCTCACCGTCCTCCCGGGCGGCTCTGTTCTCTTCTAATTCTCTCTGGTAATCCGACCATGCTCTTCTGCTCAAGCTCAGTCCAGCCTCGCACGCACCCTTTGTTGCACTCCCATAGCCGGGAGCATTCTGCACCTGAGCAGTAGTATTGCGCCTGCGCAGAAAGATCTAGGCACATTAGCGCATTGGGGCGCATGAGTGGCTGAGCCACGTATGCGCAGGAGCGCAGGACTGGCTGCAACTGGCCAGATTACCTGTGACTTCTTTGGTTGGCATTTTTTCCTGATCAATGTAGTGAATGATGAACTGCTCAGCTATAGAAAGGTGGGAGGGATGAAAAGCCTGCAGTAGTTCTCTGCTAAAACTTAAATAGCAGTCAGCCGAGTTGTATTTGGCTTGGTGGATTACTAAAAGGATGGTGGCCAAAATCTAGGAGACACCTGTACCCATGCTAAAATTTCACCCAAAACAATCACACGTTTATCAAAACTAATGCAGAGAGAGTACAGTAGAGCAGATGCTTAGATCAACCAATCAAAACAAATTGATCTACATGTCTGCTCCACATTTTGCATTACTCAGGTGTGATGTTGGCCTATTCTTTAACACAAACTGGCTTAAAATGTTGAAGGTTCTGGGGCCTCCTCTACAGTGGTGTAGGTAAAGAGCTGTGGGCCCCGGTGCAAGTTTTACATGGGGCCCCCCCAAGCACTCTATACATAACAATTGATACGGCGCACCAAAACCTGCCAAGGACAACCCCAGTGTCAGAGGTGCAAGAAGGGGTTGGGGAACAGTGTGTTAAGGATTACTACTATTCAAAGCATCTGTAGAAGTGATTATTACCAGCACAGGACCAATAGAGAGCTAATACTGTGATAGAGGGTGGACCCTTCGGGGCCCCTCTGGCCCAAGGGCCCCGATGCGGTCGCTACCTCTGCACCCCCTGCTCCTCTATGAACTTTGATCTTCAGTTTTACCCATAGATTTTCAAATGGATTCAACTTAGGGTGATTGACTAGCCATTCTAGCAGCTCCAGTTTCCTTCTTGAGAGTTTTCTTGACTGTGTGTTTAGGATAATTGTCTGTCAGAAATGCCAACCCTTGTTTCATCCTTAGCATTCTGGTGGGTAGCAGGCAGCAGATTCTTATTAAGAATGTCCCAATACAATTCTCAGTCATCCTTCCTTCAGTGGTCTGAAGACTGCCAGTACCATATGCTAAAAAACATCCCCACACCAGTGACGTAGCATTAGGGGATGCAGAGGTAGCGACCGCATCGGGGCCCTTGGGCCGGGGGGGGGGGGGGGGGGGGGGGCATGTAAAACTTTCACCGGGGTCCATAGCTCCTTAGCTATGCCACTGCCCCACACCATGATGTTCCCACCCCCAAACCTCTCTGTTGGCATGGTGTTTTGGGAGTGATGTACAGTGCCAATTCTACACACATGGAGCTTGATTCACAAAAGCATGCTAACTGTTATCACGCCAGTGAAAAGCTGCTTATCACGTGCAAACTGCCTCTTCACAGGCTAATGTGCACGTAATAGTTTGCGCGCGTAAAGTTTAGTGCGCATAAAGTTTTATGCGCCCATTAAACCCTATGCGACTTTCCGCATGCACCGGACTTGCGCGTGGGACTTTGCGCGCACGTTTATTCCTCAAAACGGTGCTAGCCTACTTAGTGCAATGGTTATTATCACTCCCAAAAGTCTTTAGGCATGCTAAGTAGGTTAGCACCGTTTTGTGAATCAAGCCCCTGGTGTCAGCAATGACATCCAAAGGGCTTGATTCACAAAAGAGTGCTAACTGTTAGCACGGCCGTTTTCACGAGGATTTTCACGTTTGCGCGGAATTAAGGATTTTTGCGTGCAACTAAATGGTTTCGTGCGCAAATGCAAATTTTCACTCTAAATCTTTATCGTTTTTGTGCGCAGACACGAATTTTACTTTGCGCGTGAAAGCGTTTAATTGCGCGCGAAAATTCGCGCAAAAACGGCCGTGCTAACAGTTAGCACTATTTTGTGAATCAAGCCGAAAGAGTTTATCTTGGTCTAATCTGACGAGACTGCATTCTCCCAGTATTTTATTTGCTTGTCCAAATGTTGTTTAGCAAACTTCAAGGAGACCTGAGCAATATATATATATATATACCGGTATATATATATATATATATATATATATATATATATATATATATATATATTATATATATATATATATATATATACACACACTAAAAAGAGGGTAGGTAGGCACTCAGTGAGATAACAGATGGAAATGGTTCCGCCAAGTGTGGTGCAGGCAGCTTCAGCAGCAGCTACGTGCTCAAGACGTATGCAATTCAAGCATTGTGACCATATCATACAAGGAAGAGAGTAGAAAGCGTCTGGCACTGTAGCTTTAATTGAACACAGCAGGTGTACAGTGAAGTGGCAATAAACATACACAAAGAACAAAGTTCATGTGATGCTAGTGATGCTGGTACTTATCGTGCTCTGCTGAAGGTGGGAAGGCAACTGTGGGCGCCAGAGGGTGCACGGCCTTACAGCCGTTTCACGTTGGGGTGAGCCTTGCTTCTTCGGAGGCTAATCGTGCACGATTAGCCTCCGAAGAAGCAAGAATCACCCCAACGTGAAACGGCTGTAAGGCCGTGCACCCTCTGGCGCCCACAGTTGCCTTCCCACCTTCAGCAGAGCACGATAAGTACCAGCATCACTAGCATCACATGAACTTTGTTCTTTGTGTATGTTTATTGCCACTTCACTGTACACCTGCTGTGTTCAATTAAAGCTACAGTGCCAGACGCTTTCTACTCTCTTCCTTGTATGATATATATATATATATATATATATATATATATATATATATATATATATATATATATATACCTCCTCCTAGAAGGTTCATAAATGATGTGTGCTATGTGAGGGTGTGAGCGGGGGCTGGGGGGGTGGACAGCATTAAATTCTTCACAAGAGCATCCATCTTGCACCTGTCAAAGTCGTGGTTCAAAGTGTCAGATATAGTGTGCCCGGCTATAGTGTGCCCAGCTGTTAGAGCACGCTGGGAGATGTAGCGTGCCAGGCCGCTGGAGCATGCTGGGAGATGCAACGTGCCAGGCCACTACAGCATGCTGGGAGATAGTGTGCTCCGGTTGTTAAGCATGCTCCGAGATGTAGCATGCCAGGCTGCTAGAGCACACCCCGAGATGTAACGTGCTATGCCGCTAGTGCATGCCAGGAGGTATAACATGCTAGGCTGCTAGAGCACACTGGGAGATGTAACGTGCTATGCCGCTAGTGCATGCCAGGAGGTGTAACATGCTAGGCTGCTAGAGCACACCGGGAGATGTAACGTGCTAAGCCGCTAGTGCATGCCAGGAGGTGTAACATGCTAGGCTGCTAGAGCACACCGGGAGATGTAACGTGCTAAGCCGCTAGTGCATGCCAGGAGGTGTAACATGCTAGACTGCTAGAGCACACTGGGAGATGTAACGTGCTAAGCCGCTAGTGCATGCCAGGAGATGTAACATGCCAGACTGCTAGAGCACACTGGGAGATGTAACGTGCTAAGCCGCTAGTGCATGCCAGGAGGTGTAACATGCTAGACTGCTAGAGCACACCGGGAGATGTAACGTGCTAAGCCGCTAGTGCATGCCAGGAGGTGTAACATGCTAGACTGCTAGAGCACACTGGGAGATGTAACATACTATGCCGCTAGTGCATGCCAGGAGGTGTAGTCAATACATCTCTAGGCTGGGAAATGTAAAGACATTAAAGACTAAATCTCCCTGGCATGCTACCTTTCCCGGTGTGTTCTAGCAGCCTGGCACGCTACATCTCCCAGCATGTTCCAAAAATAGAATTATGCTGCTTGGAATTAAGCATCGACCAAGGGTCCCCTAGTGCTGCTCTGGGAAGGAATGGGGGGGGGGGGGGGGGTGTAGAGGTCTGTGGAGGGGGTCCGTCAGTGAGGCCCTTGACTTAATTTTAGGGGACCTGGATATAACTAGAACTAATCATGGGGGCCACTATGCAGGGCTACTACTACTACGCACAGTAAGGAGGGCCTTATACATGGTGGTACCATAACCATAAATGAAATCATCATAAAGGTGCACTATATGGGTGCAATCAATGAGAAAGGGTTCACTATATGTGGCACTGTACTGTGGGGAACTATAGCACAGAGCATTTAAATGTAGATAAATGGAATGTGGGCATTTAATACTAGGTGCACATCATAGAGAGGGTACAATAGGAAGAACATATGAAGGATAGTGCAATGATAATACTGTTTATCCCCCTTCTATATCCATGCATATTTTGAGACCACACCCCCAACACAGTAAAGTAACCAAGTGCCCTCCCTATTAACCTCTTCTTCCCCATGTTACCATGAAACGGTACAAGGAGAAAACTGTACAGGATGCAGAACAAAATCTACCTGTTCCTTAATTTCAAAATCAAATATCCCCTCTACACACTGTAGATAAACCAGTTTATGGAATTTTAAGCTTTTATTCAGTTGTGTTGTTTATGTTAAAACGATTGTGTATGAAAACTAACAAATGGTTTCCATTATTTTCCTACGTATTTCTTTTAAAATGCATAGATGCATTAAATGCATAGAAAATAAAACAAAACAAAAAACATTTTGAAAAAAAAGTATTTTCCACAGAAATATGTATTTGAGTTAATGTATATTTTTGTGCAATTTGTATGCAACTGATGAAATTACATATACAATTTTTTGAAATTGGCTATGTGACTATTTCTGGATATTAACCTTTTTCTATCTTGTGTCGGACTTTTGCCTGACATTGGCATTTTCCAGTTCAGGCCCAATGTCGGGCATAGTCCAACAGAATCAGAATAATTTATTTCACCAAATACAAAGGAGGTTTTGCCTGGATTTGGTTTGGCTCATACATGTTCTGGAAGGGGGGTTGGATGGTTAGAGTAAGTGGGAAATTGTCCAAGAGCCAAGGCTGCCGTACTACAGCGTCACCAGTCGCACTTGGCAATGATCTGTTATCTCTAGGAAGACATCGAAGGTGGGTGAGGGACAGAGGGAGGTGAAGGTACAGCAGTGATGGCCCAGTTCTTCATGAAAGAGACTGGCAGTGATGGCTGACACTGCTGAGGATCCTGGTTGCTGGCATCTGGCAGTGCTGGCCAAGGTGTTCCAGTTGTAAAGGTGCAGTGGTGTTCTTTTCTGTGGTAGGTCCCGACTCCTGGGCAGCATTTGGCAAGGCTGCTCAAGATAATCTGGCTGTCACAGAAGTGTTCAGCCACGGTCAGACTTTGTGGATCAAAGTGTCAGACTAAGTCAGAGACTTTGATTCCCTTCAGCACCATGCTGTGCTGTCTAATATTGCAATTACATTGGCAGGTCGCCTCCTCGCTCTAGTGCAAGGAAGTAAAGACCGCACTGGTTCCCCAAAGCAAAGCACTCCTGCAAGATCACCCACCCTCCCACTACAAACTACACACTACAAACACTACAAACAGACAACTGAAGAGAAAAGTATATGGCGGCTGCCATATTTATTTCTTTTTAAACAATACCAATTGCCTGGGAGCCCTGCCGATCTAGTTGGCTGCAATAGTGCCTGAATCACACCCAGGCTCAGATTTACATCAGAGGAGCCTTTAGGAACAGATGCTCTGGCGCTCTGGTCTTCTCCCTCCTCGAACCCCCAAATCCCCCACCTAACCACACCACAAGTGTGCTGGCTGTCTGTCCCAGCTGTCACTCCTTCCTTCCCTTGCCTGTCATAGGTAGCTACAGGTGATCCTTAGCATTAGGTAGCCAGAGGTACCCTCCATATTAAGTAGCTGGAGGTGCCCCCAAATATTAGGTAGCTAGAGTTGCCTCTGGCTGAATGGAGATCTCAAGTAGAATGCCAAGAGTCAGGTAAGTAACATCTCATTTACACTCCGCTTGGGACTCTGCATAGGAAAGGAGGCAGGCTCTCAGGGAGGGGAGTGAGCCGCCGCTCCATCATCAGGCACCTGTAGGCATCAGCCTACAGTGCCTCATGGAAAATCCGGCCCTGATCACACCAGAAACAAGCATGCAGCTAATCTTGTCAGATCTGACAATAATGTCAGAAACATCTGATCTGCTGCATGCTTGTTCAGGGTCTATGGCTAAAAGCATTAAAGGCAAAGGATCGGCAGGATAGCCAAGTAACTGGTATTGCTTAACCACTTGAGGACCAGAGGCTTACACCTCCCTAGTGACCAGTCTATTATTTAGAATTTAGGCCACTGCAGCTTTAAGGCCTCGCTGCAGGGTTGTACAACTCAGCACACAAGTGATTCCCCCCCCCCCTTTTCTGCCCACCAACAGAGATTTCTGTTGGTGGGCTCTGATCCCTGCCAGAATGTTTATTTATTTATTTTAATAAATATTACTAATTTTAAAAAAATATACCCATCCCTCCCTCCTCCCACCAGCCAATCACAGTGATCGGCTGTCATAGGCATCAGCCGATGACAGCCGATCGCTTCTGTGTCCCCCAGGGGGACAGCTGTGTCACACGGCTGTCCCCAGTACAGTGCTGCTGTAGATCGCAGCGCTGTACAATGTAAATAGACAACGGTTTCGCCGTCTAACACTCTCCTAGCGGCGATCACCGCTGGGAGACTGATGACAGAGCGAACATGCGTGTGCCATCTCCTGCAAAACACCACCTGAGGACTTCACGCCAATTGGCGTTGAGCGGTCCTGGGGCCGGCGCCGCATTCACACCAATTGGCCAAGTGGAGCAGTTGGCAACCAGTTAAAAGGAAATAAATAGGGCAGCTTCCATATAACTCTCACTTCAGTTGTCCTCTAAATGATCTTACATGAGAGGGACTGGAAAATAGAGGTTACAGTAATAAAATTTGAAGCTTTAAAAAAAATAATTATAGCTAAAAACATTTAGATAGGATTATTCACTTTATTAGAGGATAAATGTTTGCAGACTTTCTGTACAAAACATACTGTATTAAGCCGTATAAGATGCTTTGCTGCTATGACATGGGTCATATCTGACCTTTGTGAATCAGTGATATATGTTCTCAGTCCTGGGAAGCTGCACATCGGAAACTTTTTTTTTTTGTAAATGTTGCAATGGCAGCACAATTCAGCTTCTTTAATTAAAAATATGTGTTCTTCACGACTGTAAAGCACCTACATATACTTCCAGTGCCATTCAAAAAACTAACACCTGGGGGAGCTAAAGATTTTAGTGTTACAGCTCCCTTACTAAAACAACATTCTTTTGCCAAAAAAGTTTAGCTAAATATACAGTATGTTCTGTTAGCAAGCAAGAGGAATTGCATAGATATTGTACCACTACTGTGTTAATCAGTATTTTTTCAGACAATGCCCTACATATTTATTAACCCATTCTGTTTTTCTGAGTTTACTAAAATACCGGATACAATACTTATAAAAAGCATTCCCCGGCTTGCGCTAGTGGAAATTACTGCTTGGGAGATCATCGCAATGCAGCACGATTGCACTTGTGATCGTGCATAGCAGTTTAAATGGGCCTTAAGAATTAAGCTATGTGTCCCTAGAAATCAGTATTAGGTAGCCAGATGTGTCCCCAGCCAGTTAGCAATATTAGGAAACCCTGTGAGTTCCCCAGATAGCAGTATTAGTTATTAGGAAGCCATGTATGACTCCTTACCCAGATAAGTATTAGGTAGCCAAGTGTGTACCCCACTTAGCAGGATTAGTCCTGTGCTCTATTAGGTAGTCATGTGAGTCCCCCAATGAGTAGTATTGGGTGTACCGTTGCAATGTGCTTCCTAAATAGTATTAGGTAGCCAGATGTACCTCTCAAAAATATTAGATAGATAGTGCAGTTAGCCAGTATTGTCCCTCCAATGGGTGATGGTGGTACAGACAATGGGCCTGATTCACAAAGCGGTGATATCTCAGTTATCACGCCTAAAAGACTTTAGACGTGATAACCTTTGCACTGCTGAGTTAGCACCGTGTTGTGCTCTTTATCGCGCAGAAAGTCCCGCGCGCAAAGTTTTGCAACTCCGCGCACAGTGCCCATAGGTTTTAATGGGCGCATCGCGCGCACTGCACCGTGCGCCACGCGATTGCGCGCGCAAAATTTTGCGCAAAGGAATTTCGCGCGAGTTTCATTTTATCACGCCTAAACTGAGTTTAGGCGTGATAAAGGGCTTTTCACAGGCGTGCAAACACTTTGCACCGCTTTGTGAATCAGGCCCAATGGGTGATGGTGGTACAGACAATGGGTGATGATGGTACAGACAATGGGTGATGGTGGTACAGACAATGGGTGATGGTGGTGCAGAAAGTGGGTAATGGGAGTGAAGAAAGTGGGTGACATTGGTGCAGAAAGTGGGTGATGGTGGTGCAGATAGTGGGTGTCGGCGTAGCACAAATGGGTGATGGTGGTGCAGATAGTGGGTGACGTTAATGCAGAAAGTGGGTGATGGTGGTGCACATAGTGGGTGTCAGCATAGCACAAAGTGGGTGATGGTGGTGCAGATAGTGGATGTCGTTATAGCACAAAGTGGGTGATGGTGGTGCACATAGTGGGTGTCAGCGTAGCACAAAGTGGGTGATGGTGGTGCAGATAGTGGGTGTCGTTATAGCACAAAGTGGGTGATGGTGGTGCAGATAGTGGGTGTCAGCGTAGCACAAAGTGGGTGATGGTGGTGCAGATAGTGGGTGTCGTTATAGCACAAAGTGGGTGATGGTGGTGCAGATAGTGGGTGTCGTTATAGCACAAAGTGGGTGATGGTGGTGCAGATAGTGGGTGACATTATAGCACAAAGTGGGTGATGGTGGTGCAGATAGTGGGTGTCAGTGTAGCACAAAGTGGGTGATGGTGGTGCAGATAGTGGGTGTTGTTATAGCACAAAGTTGGTGATGGTGGTGCAGATAGTGGGTGTCGTTATAGCACAAAGTGGGTGATGGTGGTGCAGATAGTGGGTGACGTTATAGCACAAAGTGGGTGATAGTGGTGCAGATAGTGGGTGTCAGCGTAGCACAAAGTGGGTGATGGTGGTGCAGATAGTGGGTGTTGTTATAGCACAAAGTGGGTGATGGTGGTGCAGATAGTGGGTGTCGTTATAGCACAAAGTGGGTGATGGCGGTGCAGATAGTGGGTGACGTTATAGCACAAAGTGGGTGATGGTGGTGCAGATAGTGGGTGTCAGCGTAGCACAAAGTGGGTGATGGTGGTGCAGATAGTGGGTGTCAGCGTAGCACAAAGTGGGTGATGGTGGTGCAGATAGTGGGTGTCGTTATAGCACAAAGTGGGTGATGGTGGTGCAGATAGTGGGTGTCGTTATAGCACAAAGTGGGTGATGGTGGTGCAGATAGTGGGTGACGTTATAGCACAAAGTGGGTGATGGTGGTGCACATAGTGGGTGTCAGCGTAGCACAAAGTGGGTGATGGTGGTGCAGATAGTGGGTGTCGTTATAGCACAAAGTGGGTGATGGTGGTGCAGATAGTGGGTGTCAGCGTAGCACAAAGTGGGTGATGGTGGTGCAGATAGTGGGTGTCGTTATAGCACAAAGTGGGTGATGGTGGTGCAGATAGTGGGTGTCGTTATAGCACAAAGTGGGTGATGGTGGTGCAGATAGTGGGTGTCGTTATAGCACAAAGTGGGTGATGGTGGTGCAGATAGTGGGTGTCGATATAGCACAAAGTGGGTGATGGTGGTGCAGATAGTGGGTGTCGTTATAGCACAAAGTGGGTGATGGTGGTACAGATAGTGGGTGTCAGTGTAGCACAAAGTGCTGGTGGTGCACCGGGCTGGCCCTACACTTTTTGCCGCCTGAGGCAAATTTAGAAAAAATTGTCGCAGACCCCCCCACCCCCCGCCGAGCCGGAGGGGTAGCGGGTAAGACGGGGGTATTGGGCCTAGCGGTGGGGAGGGGGGGTCGGACCCCCTTTCCCTCGCCTGGGTACCCCGATCTGCGCTCCCCTCCAGCTGTAAATAGTTAGGAAGCAGCCGATAGTAGGAGGCACGGGCAGGGATCACTCACCTTTTCCGCGTCCCAGCGTGCGCTCCACTGACGTCACTTCCTGCAACACCACCCACTGTATTGTAAGTGGACGGCGTTGCAGGAAGTGACGTCAGTGGAGCGCACGCTGGAACGCGGAAAAGGTGAGTCCTCCCCGCCCGTGCCTCTTACTATCGGCTGCTTCCTAACTATTTACAGCTGGAGGGGAGCGCAGATCGGGGGACCCAGGCGAGGGAGGGGGGAGTCCGACCCCCCTCCCCACCGCTAGGCCCAATACCCCCATCCTGCCCGCTATCCCTCTGACTCGGCGGCCACCCCCCCCCCCCCCCCCCCCCCCCGCACCCATGGACGGGCGGGTACCGCCCCTAGAAGTTTGCCGCCTGAGGCAAAAGTTTCACCCCGCCTTATGAGCGGGCCGGCCCTGGTGGTGCAGATAATGGGTGTCAGCGTAGCACAAAGTGGTTGATGGAGGTGCAGATATTGGACAATGGTGGTGCAGATACTGGCCTACAATGGTGCAGAGAGTGGGTGATGGTGGTGTGCAGATAGTGGGTGGTGACGGTGCAGAAAGCAGGATATGGTGGTGCAGATATTGGGTGACTCATACAAAATGAGGATGAGTCTGCATATGGGCATGTAGTGGGACAGCTTCCTTCCTGCTGCTGCAGCAACAACTTGGAACTCGATGCTCTTAAAGGGAACCTAAAATAAGAAGAATACAGATTTTTTCTTTTAAAATAATACCAGTTGCCTGACTCTCCTGCTGATCCTGTATCTCTAATACTTTTAGCCACAGCCCCCCAGCAAGCATGCAGATCAGGTTATCTGACTGAAGTAAGACTGGATTCTCTGCATGCTTGTTTCAGGTGTGTGATCCAGCCACTACTGCAGCCAAAGACACCAGCAGGACTTCCAAGCAACTGGTATTGTTTAAAGCCTCATCTAGCCCTCCCCCCCCCCCCCTACACACACACACACAACACCTCCCCATGATTATAAATGGATCTACAGTGACGCAACTAGAGTCATTCAGATTTCTTGAGTCCATAGTCAACAACTTAAAGCTAATGGGAACCGAAATAAAAAAAAAAAGTAAAATACTCACCTAAGGAGTAGAGTTGGGCCGAACGGTTCGCCGGCGAACGTGGTTCGCGCAAACTTAGGTGGTTCGCGTGCGGGTACCGCACGCGAACGTTTTGCGGAAGAAGTTCGGTTCGCCCCATAATGCACCTGAGGGTCAACTTTGACCCTCTACATCACAGTCAGCAGGCCCAGTGTAGCCAATTAGGCTACACTAGCCCCTGGAGCCCCACCCCCCTTATATAAGGCAGGCAGCGGCGGCCATTACGGCCACTCGTGTGCCTGCATTAGTGAGAGTAGGGCGAGCTGCTGCAGTCTCTCATATAGGGAAAGATTAGTTAGGCTTAACTTCTTCCTGGCTGCATACCTGTTCTGTTCAGTGAGCCCTCAGCCCACTGCATACCTGTACTGTGATCCTGCCACTGCATACCTGTTCAGTGATCCTGCCACTGCATACCTGTTCTGTGAACCCACCCACCACCACTGCATACCTGTTCAGTGATCCTGCCACTGCATACCTGTTCTGTGAACCCACCCACCACTGCATACCTGTTCAGTGATCCTGCTGCCACTGCATACCTGTTCTGTGAACCCACCCACCACTGCATACCTGTTCAGTGATCCTGCCACTGCATACTTGTTCTGTGAACCCACCCACCACCACTGCATACCTGTTCAGTGATCCTGCCACTGCATACCTGTTCTGTGAACCCACCACTGCATACCTGTTCTGTGAACCCACCCACCACTGCATACCTGTTCAGTGATCCTGCTGCCACTGCATACCTGTTCTGTGAACCCACCCACCACTGCATACCTGTTCAGTGATCCTGCCACTGCATACTTGTTCTGTGAACCCACCCACCACCACTGCATACCTGTTCAGTGATCCTGCCACTGCATACCTGTTCTGTGAACCCACCCACCACTGCATACCTGTTCAGTGATCCTGCTGCCACTGCATACCTGTTCTGTGAACCCACCCACCACTGCATACCTGTTCAGTGATCCTGCCACTGCATACTTGTTCTGTGAACCCACCCACCACCACTGCATACCTGTTCAGTGATCCTGCCACTGCATACATGTTCTGTGAACCCACCACTGCATACCTGTTCTGTGAACCCACCACTGCATACCTGTTCAGTGAACCCGCCACTGCATACCTGTTCTGTTCAGTGGACCCGCCACTGTATACCTGTTTAGTGAACCCGCCACTGCATACCTGTTCTGTTCAGTGGAGTTTGGTGTGTCAGTGTGAAGCAGTACCTTAATTACACTACCTGATTGATGTATACACATGCAAGATGTTTTAAAGCACTTTAGGCCTGTCATTTAGCATTCAATGTGATTTCTGCCCTTAAAACGCTGCTTTTCGTCAAATCCAGATTTTTCCCGGGGACTTTTGGCGTGTATCCCACTCCGCCATGCCCCCCTCCAGGTGTTAGACCCCTTGAAACATCTTTTCCATCACTTTTGTGGCCAGCATAATTATTTTTTTTTTTCAAAGTTCGCATCCCCATTGAAGTCTATTGCGGTTCGCGAACTTTAACGCGAACCGAACCTTCCGCGGAAGTTCGCGAACCTAAAATCGGAGGTTCGGCCCAACTCTACTAAGGAGAGGGAGGCTCTGGGTCCCATAGAGCGTCTCCCGGTCCCCGCTGTTGCGCTGGCTCCCCCGTAGCCGCATTTGACTGTTTCTGTAAAATACCGCAGTTCCCCCGCATAAGGGAGGCTTCAGAAATGCTTTGGGAGCCCAAGTACTCCCGAAGACGGGCTGCTCTACACTGCGCACACGCGAGCGCCCTCTATGACGCACTCACGCATGCGCAGTATGGAGCCGCATGTCTTCGGGAGGACTCAGCTCCCGAAGACTTTCGAAGTCCCTGCAGCAGGGGAATTGAACGGGGGAGCCAGCGCAGCACCGAGGGCACCGGAAGAGGAAAGGGAAGGCTCCATTAGGATCCGAGCCTTTCCTCTCCTTAGGTGAGTATCTGCCTTTTTTTTTGTTACATATGGATTCCCATTAGCTTTAAAATGGGATAAAAATACTGTGGCCTTCATGAAGAAAGAGCAACAGAGGATATACCGCCTACCACAAAAGATAATGGCGCAGTTCTATACTGCAATCATCATTAGATAATCGATCATGACATCATCTATGACTGTCTGATTTGGCTCATGTTCCGTACGAGAAAAGTTGAGATTGCAGCGCATCATCGGATCAGCACAAAGAATAATTGGCTGTAGTTTATCATCCTTGCAGGATCTTTATGCTAGCAGGTGCAGAGAGGGAGTGATCAAGATTGCCTCTGACCCCTCTCTCCCTGCTCACTCCATCTTCCAACTTATGCCTTCAGGGGTGAGATACTGTTCGGTGGAAACAAAAACTTCCAGGCATAGGAACAGCCTCTTCCCACAGGCAGTAGCCATGCTTAATGTGGAACCACGCTAAAACTACTAGGACTGGAGAGCATTACAGCACAGAATTGAAAATTAACACTTCTCGGCCTGCTAACTACTGTCCTTGACTTGTAATATCTACATTGTGTGTCCTTTTATCGTGTTGTCTGCGTCCGTTGAGCAACTGCCTAGTCAAATTCCTTGTAAGTGTAAACTTATTTGGCCAAATAAAATTGATTCTGAGTCTGAGAAAGTGGGTGGTTATAGCACAGATGGTGGGTGACAGCAATGCAGAAAGTGGGTGATGGTGGTGAAGACATTGGGTGACGTTAGTGCAAAACGCAGAGAAGGTGGTGCAGACACTGGGTGACAGTGGTGCAGTAGTGGGTGATGGCAGAGCACAAAGCAGGGGATTGTATAAGATCAGTTTCATGCAAGCAACCAAGAGGCAGTTAATCTTCAGCTGCTGGGGAGCTTAACCTTGCTTCAACCCTCTGTGGGAATGTAGCCCTGATTGTTTAAAACAGAAGTGTCTTTTGGTTCAAAGGCAACAGAACAGGAGACAGCATCAGCAGGTCCTCCAATCACATCTAGGCAGCATTTCTTCAAAATAACAAAATTAAGCAGGTATTTCTTCCAAATATCAGCCCCCTGTAACAAATAGCTTCAATAACTGGCTGTATAACTGGGACTTTCATTGTTGTCCTGGTCCATCATCTTTGTTGCTAATGGTTGTAGAAGAGTTGCATCACAGAGCCAGCTGGACTTCAACACCCTGGAACACTGTGTGAACACTGAAACCAACTTAGTGCAGTCCTTTTTATTTTAGTGCAGTCCTTTTTATATTATACAGTGCGCTATTTTGTTTAATTATCCCCCCCCTCGCATCATTTATACTATTTTTCATGCTCTAAAGCAGGGGTCCCCAAACGTTTTTGGTCAAGGGCTGGGTCAACCCACTTCAGACTGCTGGGGGCCCAGAACGTACATAAAATGATGTTGAAAAACATTGCATTGAATCTAGGTTTTGATTTCCCCTTCTCATGCCTAGAGGAGAACTCCCAGCAGCAGCCATTCAGTCATGCGGCGCCAGAAGAACCTCTTTGTGCACCAGACAGTGAAGCATGTCCAGATGACAATCTGCCATCCAGGTGAACAGCAGTGTCACCTGATGCAGAATTGGAAGCTAGTGAATGACTGCTCGCTGGCTTCTGCAGTATGTGGATTGGTGGTACCAGCACTGCTATTCTATATGCGGGCCACCAATATTTAAAGGTGCTGTGGCCCACATCTAGAAGTTATACATTTTGTGTTTGAGGGCCGGTAAAAATGCCTCTGAGGGCCACATTCGGCTCACGTGCCTTAGTTTGAGGACCACTGCTCTAATCTAAAGTATAAGAAATATAGAATTTTGCCTCTAAAATGCTCCCATAAAAACTGTGTGGGATTTGTCCGTCATCTTCCGCTAAAAAAACGTGGTTGTAAATCTTGGTATCTGTGGGCAATGGACAGTGGGGTTGTTATCATTGTCTGTGATGACCCTTCTCAGCTGGCTGGTATCTACATTGCTGTCCTAATACCTGGAAAATCTATGTGCAGAGCAAAGCTGAGTACTCACCACCCAACAGGTCCAGCGACGTCCCCTTAATGACGAGCGTTCAGCGACTCCTCTTCCTGTTCGCAACGTCACGTGACGACAGGCCTAAACGTGAAGCCAAGCGATTGCGGTACTTTGCACAGAGTCATCAGAATCTCAAAAATCTGCCATGACGGTTGTTATCGTTGTGTATCGCTAAATGTCGTTCACGTGATCGCACGCCTGTACTCACGTTGCAAGATCGCTGAAAATCACATGGTGGGTACAGGCCTTAAGGTGGAGCAGATGACCATCAAATGTTATGAAACCCCAAGGTCATTAGTCATAAGTATTGTTTATTCCAATGACAAGGACATCAGCTATGTAGACTTGAGGCAAAGTTAAGACCCCCACCCCCACCCCTTCCCTCATTCAGCCACACATGTAGTGGAATATCAACCTCACCTCATGGAAGGGCCAGCCATTCCATAGAGGACCACACATAATCCATATTTGCCTGTTGTAGATGTTTATTTTATGCAAGATCTTCTCCCTCTCTCTGTCATTAGGTGTGTTTCATTGGGGCAGCTCATCTATTTTTGGGAAGCTTGTTATATGGTGAAGCGGCAATTATGTTGTACCCATGAGCATTTAGGAAGCCAAGCTTGACAAGTTGATTGCCTTTTGCTTGTTTAAACTGCATTCTAAGGAATGGGAGCTATGCAAGCCTATAATGAGTTATAATAGAACATACAATGAGTGCACTTACGAGACCCCCTAATACATATGGAACATAAAAACCAGAGAGTTCCAATCTCAGAGCAATTATCTGCTCCTCATCCTTTTGCTTTTGTAATGAGTTACCATAAACACACAGGGCTGAAGATTTATAAAGATAGGCTCCATGCAACTCAAACAGGAGCAGATAGTTATGTTCGCATGGCTGCTGAGGTGCAAGAGAAGCACTTATAAAGGACATTGTTGGAAATGTCTGTAAATTGCTTTTCTCAGTACACGATAAAAGTGGAGTATTAGCCAAAAAACGTTTTAGATTTTTTTTTAACTTTGAGATAGTAAAGGGAATGGTAGCAAATCGTACATACCGGTATTTTAACAACTTTTTGAGATTCCATTTAAGACATATCTCATTATTTTTTTCTAGTTTTCTTCTTCATCCCAAAAACCTTCTGGTGGCTAAACTGGCCTCTAGACTATAGTAGGAATATCAGACTGTGACTAGGGTAGGAACGTTACATGGTGAGTTACTCTATGTACTCTGTAATGAGCTGCCGAAGATGTCATTGCTGTATGAATGCATAATACTAATAATAAATACCTGTTCTTGGTGACCTTGTCATAGGAAATTAAAAGTGATCAGAAGCTTATCAGCAAGCTTAGACAGCAATAATAATAAATAAAAACTTGGTCTCTGGTGCTTAAAAATAGCCCCGTGACCGACGCGACAGCCGAAGGGACCAAGGGGCTATGAGAGTCTGCTCCTCCTCCCATCCACCATGCAGAGTATTAGTGATGTGCTATGTGCATATAATGACATGATCATGCTGCGTCATGTGTGCTCTTCCTCCTGACAGCCACTCGCTCTGTGCTGCACGCATGATCTTGATTTCATGGCTCCTGATGACTGGAAGCTGTGCATGCAGCACAAATCGAGTGGCTGCTGGGAGGAATAGGACACACGAGGTGAAAGGGTATACAGAACAACATGTCATTCATAAGATATGGTCAATATAATAATCGTGAACCACTCTTCCCCCTTCCCCCCCAACAAAAGAAGGGACCACCATCAACCTAAAAAAAGAATATTCCATGCCGCATCCAATTTCCTAGGCCCAGAAGTTTCCCCCCGATCTCAGAAATTTCACTGGGCCACAGGGCACATAGATTCGTAATACCTTCAGAGGGAAGTGGGATAACCATAAATTCCCAAAATTGCCCTTCAAAAACATTAGTTAGAAGAGCCTGCTTAATCAACCACATCTAAACATCCCAGGGTCCCGCTATGCGTTTAAATACCATTTGGTATTTTTAAAAGTAGAATATTTGGTATATTTAAAAGTAGAAAGTGATATAGGTCAGGGGATAAATGGTATCATCCTGAATCAAAACTTCTTGCGTATACTGTATTTAAAAAGGTTCCATAACTTCTAATAACTCAGTTCGTATGGTGTAGTGTTTAATGAAGGGGGCCCATATCTTAAAGAACTTGGCTGTGGACTTAGATTTGGACTGCTCTGCATCAAACTTGGCTACATACATTAGCTTTCTCATTATAACCACAGTTTTGGTGCCTAGGAGGGATCGAGTATACCCATTGCGTTAGGATACATTTCTTCACTGTCAATAGTATAAAATGCTCTATGGGCTTAAGAGGGCAAATAGTGGACAGCGAGGTAGGATCTAAACAATGAAATAAAGCACTCTAGGGGCTAGATGTCCTGGACAAGGAGGTCACACACGTGCACATGGTTCATACTCTGGTCCAAAAATGCTGGATCTTGGGGCAAAGCCAGAGAAGGTGATATGGGTCTGGGGATGTTACTCTGCATTTTGGGCATGCTGACAAATAATCTATTTTTCCAGTGGCACCCTAAAATTAAATGCATAATAACCCTTGTATATTATTTTAAGTGGCATCTCTCTCCAAGTCTCCCAATTATTTTTTTCTTCAGATCTACCCACCCGTCTTTCATATGTGGACCCCTGTCTTCACAAGTGGCTGAACATATTCGCCCAGTAACTAAGGGGACGTTGTCACAAGCCCCCTAGTGGCCAGACCGCACAATGCCTTCCAATCGGCAGACCATGCAATCTGTGGTCGCAATCGGTGCGCAGAAACCGCTGGGATTTTGGCAGCAGACCGACTAGAAGGGAGCTTGTGAGTTACTGTACTACAATTCACACACAATTTCAGGGTATAACTGCCACCACCTCTGTTACCATGGGACAGAGGAGCCCACTGACTGGCTGACTCTAGACCTGCAAATAGAAACGGTTAAACACGCTCTATTTTATCTAGCTATCCACAATAGTAGCCACTCTTCAGAAGCCAGGGTTCCGTTTTGTGTTGCTGAATAATAGGTGTAGCCGAATAAATAAATGACGTTAGCATCGTTTATTATAAAAGCAATATAAATAATTAATATATACAGAAAATCGTTAAAATCAACAATTATAGAGACAAATAATAGCACAGTATGGAAAATAAAAATAAGGGAAGAAAATACTTAAGTTCGTGGAAATATGTCCATCCTGAGAAAAGAAATGCAAAGTCCTTGGTTTCAAAATCATAGGCCTTTAGGCATATTTTGTAATCCAAGCAGATGTTATGGTTCCAAGATGGTTGCTGGGTGGTCCTCTGCCCAGCAGCAGGTCTAGTTGTAATACAGATAATGTTAAGATAGAGGACTGAAGTCCGCCTGCTGGCAATGTGCTTTAGAAGAAGCTGGTTTGGGGGTGTGGCAAGGCCTGCCCCTCTCTGAATTACCCACCAATGACAGCCCACCTCCTCCTAAGGGAATTTTGAGCTTAACTTGTAAAACACTGTAACTTATAAATGATAAATGTCATATTTAGGCGGACAGCGGATCCATAATTCTCAGAAAATACCGATTAATATGACATCTTGCATGAGTGCGTTAGGCTGTCTTGTCCCCGAGAAGGGTCGTACACCATAACTGGACGGGTTATTGTTAGGAATTTTATATCAGCAGATTTTAACTAATAAGACTATATGAATTTCATAGCTGTGCTCTACACGGTTTTCATTTAACAGACAGAAATCATAACCCACATGCATTTAAGTCTGTTCCCCAGCGGTGCCCCTGTGTCTGAGTTCTTCAGTGGACCCCTGTGGAGCTAGCTTCCTTTGGCTTCCCCTAGATGAAAGCCAACTTTTGGTGTGTTAATTATCATCTAAGCATGACCAGCTAGAACAACCTTTGAGTATTACACCAGGATTCCAGCTGGGGTTTCACACCTCTGATTAACAAGTCACAGGCAAAAGGCTTCATGAGCAGACTTCCTCTAATAGCTATGAAAGCTAGATTTTCAAAAGAAGACCCCAGGCTGACTGCCTGGTATCCATATACATAAGATTCTGATATGGCACGTCAACGGCAATCGGTGCAGAAAACCGAATTCGAGCAAAGCGGCAATCTCTACAGGCCTTACCCGGGAGGCACGGGGGGAGAGCCCGTTAATTACTCTGAATGCTGTACCAAACCGCCATGTTTGTGAGTACTTTTATGGAATAAACTTTTTCTACTTTTTACGGAGTTATGCTATGGAATGTTTATTCTTTCAATGAGGTATACAGTGAAACATATTCATATTGGAGACATTATCCCATACGGACAGCATACGGACAGCACGGCCTGGGCAACCAGACGGACCGAATGTGGAGGACTTTCAAAACTCTATTGACCAGTCTAGCAGTGGTCTTCCAGGACGGGTGAGTGCGGTTCCTAAGGGGACAAACCACTTTTCATCTACATTCACTATTGTGGAGCGCTACCTTATACAGAAAACTTGCAGAAGGGATTTGCTACATCCTACAGAGAAGCGCATACACAGAGACTTTTACTAGAACTGAAGTGGAACTATTTTCATAAACATTGCAGCGCTATTTGATATAATCACTAGTTTCCATTTTGAATGCGTTCGTAAAAACAAAGGATTCTTGGACTCCCGCATGGACTGGACCATCATCATTAAGTATTAATTTTCTCTGTTTTCCCTTTTATTTAATACTGTGGCTACTGTCTTCACAATTATTACTTATAATAATTTTCTGTATATGTTAATCTTCTATAATAATCCCCCTGTGTCCTCCTTTGTCCCTGTGTTTGGCTTACCGCACATGCACGGCACACGGGCAGACGTTGGGACAGCAGGACAGGGGCGGGCATGCACGTTGCGTGTGCGGGTACGCATCACAATGCTCACACGGGCATGCATCAAGGCCATGCGCGTGCAGGCGTGCTGACCTGCAGGCGATGCAGCGGCGACAGGGGCAGGATGGGAGGGGGGTTGTGATGGGAGAGGCCTAGCGCCCTTAGGTCTAGTTATTTATATTGCATTTAATAAAACAACTTAAGGTAATTTTTACAGCTATGTACCTGATTTAAGTACCGCAGAATGAATCCTAGCCTTTCCGAAGATTCTCTGCCTGAAGTATTGTATTGTTTCAGTCAGACTGGAGCGTGCTAACCATTTTATCTGCAGGCTTAGATTAGTCAAAGGTTTCTCTCGTCCCTTATAATCAAGGATGGTGGCAGCCTACCTGAAAATTGTCACGTGGTTGTGCCGCTCGTATGTTCCCTCCTGGCCTGTCTGTTTGCCCGATTCCATCAGTTTCAGCACATCGATCGCATCCATGAGATTGGATGGTCTGTGGGCTGAAGCAGATGGGGAGGCATTGAGTGATCCGGCCAGCAGAATGCATGTAACAGGGGGCACATTTGACATAGGGTGGGACAGTGCCGGTGGTTTAGTTGCCCGTCCCAATATCGCTCGCCATTACTACCGCGCACCCGATCAACCATGATGACCCGACATCTTGCTGCATGTCCTATTGATACATGCAACCAATTTTGGCCTGAATGTAGTTGCATCGTCAATTGGACATGCTCTTGGGGGCACAAATTATCCTCTGATTCGGCAATAATAAGTAAATAAAAAAGGACTATAATATACATAGTCTAGATATCGTCCCCAAATCGTAAATTTTGCGCAAATTTTATGTCCTTCAAAAAATCACCTCATTAAAGAGAATCTGTAACGACAAAACGGCCCCTGGGGGGTACTCACCTCGGATGGGGGAAGCCTCCGGATCCTAATGAGGCTTCCCACGCCGTCTGCCGTCCCTCGGGGGTCTCGCTGTAGCCCTTCGTACAGCGGTGACGTAATATTTACCTTCCTGGCTCCTGCACAGGCGCTCTGGCGGCTGTCGGCTCCGAAGGAGGCAGAAATACCCGATCGCCGTCGGGCCCGCTTTACTGCGCAGGCGCAAGTCTCCAGCGCCTGCGCAGTAGAGCAGACCCGACTGACATCGGGTATTTCCGCCTCCTTCGGAGCGAAAGCAGCCACAGCGCCCCCGCTGGAGCCTGCAAAGGTAAATATTGAATTGAACAGTCGGGCATGTCGCCGGCTGTTCGGAGGGCTGCAGCGAGACCTCCGTGGGACAGAGGACGGCGTGGGAAGCCTCATTAGGATCCTGAGGCTTCCCCCACCCGAGGTGAGTACCCCCCAGGGGACGTTTTTGATGTTACAGAGTCTCTTTAAGACACAGGTGTCTGTGCCCACCTGTGTTCTCACATTTTACAATAGAGGGAATAGCGCAGAGGGTTCTTTCACAGTCGTTGCTCCAGCTGATAACACACGCTGTTACTGCTGTACACCTGATCGAACAACTCGGCTCGACATCTTGCATACACCTGGCAAATTTTGACTTAAAGATACTTTTATTCAACCAGCAAGTAATTTTTTGATGGGAAATGACATAGGTGTCTCCCAAAAGATAATAAGATGATGTACAAGAGGCATTATTGTGGAAAAAAAACATTTCTCAGCCTTTATTTTCATTTGCGCAAAAAGTGTCCAGTCCAAAATTATTCATACCCTTCTCAATAATCAATAGAAAACTACAGCAATCAAACGCTGCCTATAATTGCAGACCAGCTTTTTGCATATCTCCACAGGTATTTTTGCCCATTCATCTTTAGCAATGAGCTCCAAATCTTTCATGTTGGAAGGTCTTCTTGCTATCACCTGATCTTTAGCTCCCTCCACAGATTCTTAATTGGTTTCAAGTCAGGACTCTAAACCACTCCAAAACGTTAATTCTGTTGTCTGCTAACCATTTCTTCACCACTTTTGCTGTGTGTTTTGAGTCATTGTCATGCTAAAATGTCCACTGGTGTCCAAGGACAAGTTTCTCTGCAGACTGCCTGATGTCATTGAAAATCCTCCTGTATTGCTCTTTTTTCATGTGATTAGTTTCCCTGGTCCATTGGCTTAAAGAGAACCTGAACTGAAAATAAAAAGTCAAAATAACCATACACAGGTCATACTTACCTGCCGTGTAGTCTACTCCTCAATCTCTTTCTCCTCTCCTGTGTCCCATTTGTCCACTGTGATCAATGGAATTCTCCATCCTCCATTTTAAAAGTGGCCAATACCCCATAACAGCTTCCTGGTCAGCACACTGTTAAACTGTAATATCACCCACTTGAGCTATAGTGAAACATGGACATTACCTTGCACATTCAGTTGTAACTGACAGCTGCTAATATATAACTGACAGCAACTGGTATATTCCAGTTATGACAAAATATTGTCAGAACTAGAAGAGATCACCGTAAGAAGAAAACGGTGAGCTTCTGAGAGGAACTGACGGCGTATGTATGTAATATTCATATGCAGCTACATAGCTACATCATGTATTTTAAATAATTTTACTCACTTAAAGGGAAGGTCCAAGCAAAAAAAAAAATGAGTTTCTCACACCTGGGGCTTCTACCAGCCCCATGCAGCCATCCTGTGCCCTCGCAGTCACTCACTGCTGCTCCAGTCCTCCGCTGGCAGCTTTCTGACCTCGGAGGTCAGGGCCACATTGCATACATTTTTACGCATTCCAGCTAGTGCAGAAACAAAAATTTACGAGTTGCACCACTAACGCGTAAAAATGTATGTGTTAATGTTCCTGCACTGGTGGGAATGTGTAAAAATGTACGCAATTCAGCCCTGACCTCCGAGGTCAGCAAGCTGCCAGCGGGGGACTGGAGCAGCAGTGAGTGACTACGAGGGCACAGGATGGCTGCATGGGGCTGGTAGAAGCCCCAGGTAAGTGAAACTCACTTTTTTTTTTTGCTTGGACCTTCCCTTTAAGGATCCCTTTAAAAACACCCCCAAAGCATTAGGTTCCCACCACCATGTTTGACAGTGGGGATGGTGTTCTTTGGGTTGAAGGCTTCTCCTTTTTTACGCCAAATGAAGGAAACATCATTTTGACCAAACAATTCAATTTTTGTTTCATCTGACCATTCCACAGAAGACCAGAAGTCTTCTTCTTTCTCCGGAAGAGCATTTGCAAAGGCCAAGTGGGATTTTGTGTGCCTTATCTGGAGAAGTGGAGTCCTCCTTGGTCTGCATCCGTTGAACCCAGCAGTGTGCAGTGTCCGTTGGATTGTCTGCCTTGAGACATTGCAACCAGCAGAGCCCAGATTGCCACAAACAGAGCCCAGAATCTAAGAGGACCACGTCCTCTGAGATTTTCCACAGTGTGGAACATCTTGTAGTTTTACAAAAATACTTTGCACTGTAGTCACTGGAACTTGAAAACATTTAGAAATGACCTTGTAGCCTTTTCCTGACTTGTGAGCAGCCACAATGCACAGCCGCAGGTCCTCACTGAGCTCCTTAGTCCTAGCCATGACTATTCACAAACCTACTGCAGAAAGCTGCTGTTTTTCATCTATTGAGTTGATTAAAACAGCTGTTCCCAGTTAATCAGGGCAAATAGAATGCTTTAGAACAGCTTGGACTATTTGGAATGGTATAGAACTTTGGATTTTCCCACAGACTGTGAAAGTTTGTGAAAGGTGTGAATAATTTTGGACTGGACACTTTTTACTAAAATGTAAATAAAAGCTGAGAAATGATTTTTTTTCCCACAATAATGCCTCTTGTCAGGCCCATTTCTAGGGCCGTGCAGCCATGCGGCCACCCTGAGCGCTATTGGGAAGGGGGCGCTGTAATGGAGGGGGGAGCTGCAGCTGCAGAGAGGGCAGCCCGACCTCTCCCTCCCTTCCTCTCCCCGGGCCGCCCTCCGTGCTCCCCCCTCAGACTGCAGAGTGAGCACACAGGGAAGCGCTGTAAATTTAATTTTAGCCTAGAAAGTGCACTGCCTCTTGTACATCGTCTTATTATCTTTTGGGAGACACCTACCTATGTCATTTCCCGTCAAAAAATTATTTGCTGGTTGACTAAAAGTAACTTTAAAGAGAGCCAGAGGTGGGCTCAAAAAATAAAAAAAAACGTAGGCTACCTGATCCGCAGGGCTGAGCGGATCAGGTAGCCACAAAAATCGCAGCTCCCCACCGCTCCTGTGGGCCGCAATGGCCCACTTTCACTTGCATGAACCCTAGGTTGTGGACTGGACGGTGTTGTCTCTCATAGCGTGCAGGGAGGCAGGGGAGCGGCAGGAGGCGCAGCCACAGGAGAGAGCTGCCCAATGGCAACTCAGGAAATCCTGTAAGAATGCCCCTGGCGGGCGTTTTAAACAGGAAATTCCTCTCCCCTCTGTTTACCTCCGAGTTAGCGACAAATCTTGTCGCTAAACTTAAGGGGCTATGGGGGAGGGGGGGGGGGGCATGGGGAAAGAAGCCAGAGAGAAGTGGTTGGGGGACACAGAGCCATGTCATTAGGCAGAGAACATGGCTCTGTGTCTCATCTGCCCCCCAAAGATCCACCACGGGTTCTCTTTAAGTCAAAATTTGCCAGGGTATATGAATAACTATGGGTAGCACTGTACATATGTTTATTTATTTTTTGCCTTGAGGGAAGAGTTCTAGCATAGATCAGAATGAATGAAGGCAAAACTGTAACTATTACATCTAGTGTTATTATAAAACACACAGTGTTTCATTAATGTATCCTGGACACAGTCCCTGTATTTGTTTTTTGTTTGTTTTGCATGCAGAATAGTACTTTTGGGGTTACCTCAAATAATGATCGTTCAAGATAAGATTTGATCCATCGTGTTGATCTTTCAAAATGCCCGATAATCGCTAAGCATCGTTCATTTTTCATTGTCCTTTGTGCATTGATGGCAAATGATTAATGAACGGTATCTTTGCCGAGCGATCGATGGATGAACGATATCGTTGCAGAACAATCGTTTTGGTGCAGTGAAACTGCTGGTGGTTACATGGCTTTAGTGAGTGACTATGCATGTCCTTCCCTGAAATTCTCTAGTCAGAAGTCAGATTAAGTGTACTGTACCAAAAGTGACTGATTTCACCCCCTGACAAGTGGAAAAATGACAACTGGCCCATATTCAGCAGCTACTCTAGGAATACAGTCTTGTGGAATATACCATAAACGAGCATCAGTATCTGTATGGCTTGACTGAACAGAACTTATGTTTTCCGTTGTTACGTTAATTTCAAGAGATAAAAAGCTGTTTGCTGTCCCACGAGAGAAATGAGCTTCTCTAAACGCCTCCTCCTGTGAGTCTGGTCTCCCCCACTGTGATGTAGGATGGTACGTCCCATGGAGATGCCTGCGCTGAGCTCTGTGCTGGGACGCAGCAGTCAGAGAGCTCGCTCACTCAGGGCAGGTCCTGCAGAGGATACACTGTAGGTCTGATCTGCAAATGGTTCTAAAAATCCCTCTCCGGAGATCTGTCAGCTTGAGCCCTGAACATCAGCCCTCTGTGTGCCCGTCGGAAATGACTGGACCCACTGCACTGAAAATGGAAGCAAATATCTTAGTCCTCGGTGCAGACGGTGTGGGGAAATCAGGTGAGTGTATACAGTACAGTGCTGCATCGCCTGGCATTAGGATAGGAATGCTGCACTATTGGTCCAGGGACACATCACAGATTATTACAAGATCTTTTTCCTTAAAACTTTCCTTGATCCACTTTTTATTAAATCTGGATATATATATATATATATATATATATATATATATATATATATATATATATATATATATATATATTACATTTTGCAAGCAAGAACATCATGACATTAGTCACATATAGCACATTTAAATACTTCCCATCATGTTATTATAAATGATTGCTTTTCATTGCTCTGCTCTATGTCTGCAAATGAGAGTTACAGGGAATAAACATAACACATAAAATAAATCCATCTGTTGCTGCCTCACTATTCTCGTTACTTCTTACTAACTGCATTTCTCATTGTGTTCTTTATAGCTTTGACAGTTCGCTTTCTAACCAGACGCTTCATTGGAGAATATGGAGATCTTGGTAATTATGCATTATATGATTATTACAGTTTTATTATGTCTGTTTATATTGTCTCATGTCATATATTATACTATCTCATTATATAATGATAGTATTAGATGTGCCACTCAATATATACTAAAGACCAAAGAAAAGAACCCCAGAAGTATGGCAGTACTGCAGTATACAATTGAATATATTCACTAGCTGTATTCCATATCAAAAAGAGATTAAAAACATATAAAATCACCTGTTTTGCAGACAATATAATAATCAATTCAATATATGTTAGAATACACACTGAAGCAAGGTTCAGGAACTTGTATAATAAATCTATATAGTGGCCCAGGAGAGGTTCAGAATACAAGCAATATGATATTCATATTCAATATGCATTCACAGAAGTGCTAAATTCACTGCACATTGATTGCTGTGTTTGTTGTCCCCGTTTTATTGCCTGAAGAAGTGGGTCTGTTCCCACGAAACGCGTTGCAGATTTTGAGATACTATTGAATAAATGTATTCGTTTGATTTGATGACAGACCTTGGTGTCTAATTATTGAGGGGAAGTCCACCACTTTCCCTCCCGGCAATTTTTGACAATTTTATATTAATTTTATTCTGCTGGCGCCTCTGATCACCTACCAGTATACTTGAGTCCACCCCAGGTGGAGGGGTGACCCTACCCCATTTTTTCTGATCTACAGAGAGCGACTTCTTAATCCTGAGTGAGGACAGGTCTAATCTCCTCACCTGCCTATACAGTGGTTGCCTGAGCGGTAACCCATGTTTGTGAGTATAACCATCTCACTTATTCATTTCCCTTCGTATCTCTGACATACTACACCATATTGGGCTCTCGATTTCTCTCTTTTCTACATCTGGGATTCATTGGACATGTAATTGTTCATAAGAAAAATGTACCACAGAAAACCATTATCAACTACCGTAATGACAAAAACTGCCATAAACTGTGCAGCACATACAAAACAGAACTAAATGTGTGCAGAGAGCAGCAAATAGAGTGGTAATAATTCTGGCCCCAGCGATGAATCAGCATATCATAATCATAAGAAGAACACATAAAGCATCACAAAAGTAGGAAGATCTATACGTGAGTATCCCCCTATAATACAAGCAGGACAGGATCCACCAGATGGTTGTGTGGCTGGAAATGTGGGGGAGAACGCCATTCCCATATGTTCTGGGGCTCACTCATGTCTTCTTTAGGATGGTACAATAATTAATATTATTATTGTTGTTAAATTTATGACATTTTTGCACAGACCTTTACAAGGTGCATTTAACAGCCCAGGTCACTGTCTTGCGGGGTTTGCAATGTAAAGTACCTGCCATAGTATAGAGACAATTTGGGGGTAAGCCAAGTATGTTTTTAGGATATATAAGGAAACCGTTCAGATACAGGGAGAACAGAACTGGGTCCCTGGGTTCAAATCCCAGCCAGGGCACTATCTGCATGGAGTTTGTATGTTCTCCCCGTGTCTGCGTGGGTTTACTCCGGGCACTCTGGTTTCCTTCCACATAGCCAAAACATACTGATAAGTTAATTGGCTTCCCCTAAATTGGTCCTAGGCTACCATACATACACTACACAATACATACATAGACATATGACTAAAGTAGAGCTTAGAATGTGAGCTCCTCTGAGGGACAGTTAAGTGACAATATGCTCTGAACAGCACTATGGAAGACGCCGGCACTATATAAATACTAAAATAGTAATAATAGGGAGGGCATAGACAGAGCGAAGACATTATTATTATTATTATTATTTATTGTATTTATAAAGCGCCAACATATTACGCAGCGCTGAACATTAATTTAGGTTACAGACAATATTTAGGGGTGACATACAGCAATATGACAATACAGGAATACAAGAAAACCAGATCACACAGCACAGTATTAGTACAAGGTAATGCTTAGTCAGTCACTGGATGAAGCATGGAGATTAGGCAAGTTAGGTTCACTCAAATGCATGGCATGGGTTCACAGTAATGGAGGTGCATGATCAGGTAGGACACAAAAGGAGGAGGACCCTGCCCAAAGGCTTACAATCTAGAGGGAGAGGTTAGGACACGAAGGGTAGGGGACCAGAGTTCAGCTGTAGGTTTAGAGCACTTGTGAGGGGTAGTAGGCCAGAGTGAAAAGGTGAGTTTTGAGGGCTTTCTTAAAGATGTTGAAGGAGGGGGCTGCCCTAATGGGTGGAGGTAGGGAGTTCCATAGTGTTGGAGCAGCTCTTGAGAAGTCCTGGAGGCGTGCATGGGACTGGGTGATGCGGGGGGCGGTTAGGCGAAGTTCATTGGAAGAGCGGAGTGAGCGGCTAGGTGTGTACCTCTGAGTAAGATCGGAAATGTAGGTTGGACAGGTTTTGTGGACAGATTTGTAGGTCAGACACAGTATCTTGAATCTGATTATGGACTGGATAGGAAGCCAGTGGAGGGATTCTAGGATGGGATCTGCCGTGGTGCAGCGATGGGAGCAGTGGATAATTCTGGCTGCCGCATTCATGATAGACTGCAGTGGGGCTGTTCGGGTCATAGGGAGACCAGACAGCAGGGCATTGCAGTAGTCAAGGCGGGAAATTATGAGGGCATGGATGAGGAGTTTGGTGGTGGCAGAGGTCAGGAAAGGGCGAATCTTACAGATGTTACGAAGGTGGAAGTTGCAGGACTTTGTGAGGTTTTGGATGTGGGAAGTGAAGGAGAGTGCGGAGTCCAGGGTGACACCCAGACAGCGGGCTTGAGAGGTAGGGCGAATGGTAGTGTGGTTAACAGTGACATGCACATCTGGGAGGTTTGTGGATGGCCGGGGTGGGAAGATCATAAATTCCGTTTTGTCTAGATTTAGTTTCAGGAACCTAGCAGACATCCAGGAGGAGATGGCGGATAGGCAGGAGGAGACCTTGTCCATGGTAGTGGTGGATATGTCAGGGGTGTGGAGGTAGATCTGGGTGTCATCTGCATACAGATGATAGTTAAAACCCATGGAGGAGATAACCTTGCCAATGGAGGATGTGTATAGGGTGAACAGTAGGGGGCCAAGGACCGAACCTTGGGGGACTCCCACCGAGAGGTGGTTGGGGGTGGACGAGGACTCATTGAAGGTGGTCGTGAAGGAGCGGTTGGAGAGGTAGGATGAAAGCCAGGACAGGGCGAGATCGTGAATGCCCAAGGACTGGAGGAACTGGAGGAGTAGGGGATGATCTACTGTGTCAAAAGCTGCTGACAGGTCAAGGAGGAGGAGAATGGAGTATTTACCTTCAGCTTTAGCTAAGGCAACGTCGTTGACCACTTTGGTGAGAGCAGTTTCGGTTGAGTGGGCAGGCCGAAATCCAGATTGGAGTGGGTCTAGCAGTGAGTTAGCATTGAGGTGGAAGACATGGAGAGAACATGCAAACTCCATGCAAATTGTGTCCTGGACAGGATTTGATCTTGGGACTCTGTACTGTAAGAAAATGGTGTGAGCCATTAGTCACTGTGCTACCACATAAAGATATACGAGAATGATAGAAAAAGAGATGTATTAACTTTCACATTGTGAGAGTATTCCCAGAGATAAAAGGGATGCTTATCTGTCAAACGTATGGAGGCATGAGGGGATAATATACACTAAACAGGATTAGGGCTTCAGGCTTACACGCCCAGCAGAGTATATGTATTTACGTCTGTACTGAACATTTAGGAATAATGGTCAGCCATTTGGTGAAATTATCAAAAACACCCTGTGAATATTTCTGTAAAAACCTTTTGCTCTCAAGCTCAGTCAGAACACACATTCTGTACCTCAGAGTATTTGCTGTGGAAAAACAAAACAAAAACAGCACTTCACATGATGGTAAATATTTTACATTTTTTTGCTAATAGTAAAATAGGTAGGAATTTAAAGGACAACTGTAGCAAGAGGGCTAAGGAGGCTGCCATATTTATTTCCTTTGAAGCAATATCAGTTGCTTGGCTGTCCTCCTGATCCTCTGCCTCTAACACGTTTAGCCACAGACACGGAACAAGCATGCAGCAGATCAGGAGTTTCTGACATTATTGTCAGATCTGACAAGAGTAGCTGCATGCTTGTTTCTGGTGTTCAGACACTACTGCAGCCAAATAGAATAGCAGGGCTGCCAGGCGACTGGTATTGTTTAACAGGAAATAAATATGGCGGCCTCCATATCACTCTCACTTCAGTTGTACTTTAAATGGACTATATTCAGCAATCCAGTACCCACTGTAAGCATGCAAAACCAAGAGGGTGCCAAGTCCAAATCTTCTTTCTTAGATGGAAAACTAGCATTTTCTTTCTCTATGCAGAAAAGCCAAGAAGCCATAGCCTAGGCACATGATTGTGTGTTCTGCAATGAGCGTACACATCAAATACAATCCATATAGCAGTGAACATTGCTGCTTTGCAGAGGATGTGCAAGATATTTTCTGTGCTGTGCCTGATTAAATGGTGATCTAGGAACTGTGCACTTGTATCCTGTAGTATGCTATATCGACAACTTCATTTCACTTACCCATACATAGGCAGAGCAATTGAAATAAGTCAGTCAGTGACCCCAACTTTTCCAGTTTGATAATCAGTATGATAGCAAATAGATCTCTCATAGCAGATAGGAAGTTGTTTTCAAGAGAAAAGATGACAAAAGCGCACCTACTAAGAAATTGCCTGAAGTCCGTTTCTGTTTTCTAGTACAGGAACAGCTAGAGTTGTTACCAATGTAAATGAGCTTCTGGAACAGCTTGTCAACTCAGTCCGGTTTCCTGAAAAGTAAATAGAAGCCAAAACAGCTGAGAACCATAAGATGATGCTTTTGATGAGGTTTTAGTGCTGACAAGTTCAAATGGTCATTACGTTTTTATTTCTCAATCAGAAATACAGATTTGTCTGCTGGTGTTCAGAAAGAAGAAGCCTATAATGAAGCCTTTAGGCTGAACATAAAAATATGAGACTTCGTTTTGTGTTTGATTTAGTACAACACATACAATTATCGTAATCATCTCATAACTTTGTTTTCACTTCAGGTTCATTTTAAGCAGTTGTTTCCAATAGTAGAGAACTTATTTTACCATCCATGCGCTATATCTTGTCTTGCCTTGTGCAGAAGTTAACAGTCCTTGATAAACATGATTGCGCATGGACTCCACTGAGATATATTCTATCTTCACTACATATATCCAGACTTATTCATCAGAGAATTTAAACTAGAAGCCACCAGGCGTGAATATATCTAATAATTCTGTCTTGCATGCGAATTTCAAGCAAACTGTAGGCGGCTTCGAATTAGGCCAGTCAAAACTGTCAAGAAGTGAATTTAATTGGCCTATTAACAAACTGCAACTTTTTAGATCCTATGGTCCATTCTCTAGCCAATTACACCCACCCAGAAGAATGCTATCTGCATTGATAGGTGCTTTTATTTTAATATTCTGCTTATCACCACAATCCACAATCTGATCATTCAGTTGACAATGTTGTGGCTAGAGGCATGTTCACATTACACTGTATGTGTAGTTTCCCAAAGCTTTTTCCACTTCTGCTCTACTCCCTCTTTTTAAAGAGTACCTGAAATCACTTAGAAAAATGCTTAATCCTTACCTCAGTAGGGGGAAGCCTCGGTATGGTCCTTCCAAAGCCCCCCCATTTATGCAATGGATCCCATTTTGCAATATTTGCTTGAGTACGAACACGACTGTGGTGCGCAGCTCCACGGATGGCCGCACCCTCGCAGTAGCATGGAGTTAATCATGCATGGCTTTTTCCTACAAGCTACTGCGCAGGTGCAACCGTCCTTGCGCCTGCGCGAATCTAGTAAAATAAAATGGACCGCCTGTTTTCCGTATGGACAAACTGAAGTCAGCCCGGTTCCTTTTTTTGTGATTGAGTTATACTTTAATAGTTTAACCACTTAAGTACCAGCAGTCTCTGGCCTCTTAAAGAGTACCGGAGGCGGTGCGGCGGAGGACAGATGGGATAGAGAGGCATGTTTTCTGCTTTAGGACTAGCCTCTGTGTCCCAACCATCACGGTATCACCCCGAAATCTCAAGGGGAAAGGAAAAACGCCCACTGGGGGTGTTCTTGCAGGCTTTCCCCAGCTGCCATTGGGCAGCTGTCTCTCCCTGGCCACTCCCCCACCTCCCTGCACGCTGACAGAGCAGCTACCTCTCCTTCCAGTGTTGTGACCCCAGAGGTAATAAAAATGAAAGAAAGAGATGCAGGCCACAGGAGCGGCGGAGATGGCAGCTACCTGATCCGCCCCTCCATGTTTTTTTTTTTTTTTTAATTATTATTTAATAAGTCAACTCCTCCAGTTCCCTTTAAAGAGATCTGTCGCAAAAAAATGTAAAATTTAGAATAGACACATATTCTCATATAGAGGCCAGCGATCTGGCCTCTATATGAGAGCACAGATTGGACTGTGTGTGGACTCACCAACCAATCCAAAAGGTGACTTTGTCTGCAGTTCTGACTGCCTTCAGGATTCCCTCAGGGTCTGAGGCTTTATGGTAAAGTGCAGCAAAGGGAACAGGAATTGGTGGGTGACTGCGCAGACGTTGATTTCTTCCAGACTAAAATGCACTTAAATTACATTTTCCTATGTTGCTTTCACTTACAGCAGGTAGGGGAAATTTGACAGATCTGACAGGTTTTGGACTAGTCAATCTGCACATGGGGAATTCTCCGGTATATCTTTATTTAGAAAAACCCTCAGACATCTAGGTACAGATCCTTTCCAGGGAGTGATTTTGTAAAGAGTAAAGGTAATACGAAGAATGCCCCATGATTGGATAGACTACTCCAAGATCTGTTAGCTTTTTACTATCCACTGAAAGTGACAGCTATATAAGAAAAAAAAGTAATTTATAGTGCATCTTATGCATCTTACTCCGAGAGAAATGTATGTTTATATATGCATACATTTTAAAATTTTCATGGTAGTAGTCCTTTAAAGAGACACTGAAGCGAGAATAATTCTCGCTTCAGAGCTCATAGTTAGCAGGGGCACGTGTGCCCCTGCTAAAACGCCGCCATCCCGCGGCTAAACGGGGGTCCCTTCACCCCCAACCCCCACCCCCCCGCAAAATCAACGACCAAATTGGTCGTAGATTTTGCTGCTCCTAGAGGCAGGGCTAACTGCTGCAGCACAAAAGAAGAGCAAATGGTTGGCACTACAGCGGTATGACATGCACAGCTCAGCTTGAAGGGCATGCAGACTGCACAGGAGGATTGGAATAAACACACTCCTTCTCTAGAACCTCTTCAGCGTGCTCAAGCAAAGCATCAAGTTGCAAACAAACAGAAGAAAGCAGGAAAGCTGGCACTGCCGCAAGTGTTCAATTTATTATACCGTGGATAAAGTGCAATTCAGCAACATCTTGCAAAAATGGTCATAGATAAAACACATACCCTTGTTGGAGGAGGCGTGGATGGTGGTGGGTGCTGGGCACAGGATGCCTGACGGCCGTTTCGCGCTAGATAGCGCTTCTACGGAGGCAGCCTCCGTAGAAGCGCTATCTAGCGCGAAACGGCCGTCAGGCATCCTGTGCCCAGCACCCACCACCATCCATGCCTCCTCCAACAAGGGTATGTGTTTTATCTATGACCATTTTTGCAAGATGTTGCTCATTTGCACTTTATCCACGCTATAATAAATTGAACACTTGCGACAGTGCCAGCTTTCCTGCTTTCTTCTGTTTGTTTCTAACTGCTGCAGCCCTGCCTCCAGTCACGTCTATCAGCGGCGCATCGCAGGGCTGCGGCGGTTAGCCCTGCCTCAATCAGGAAGAGATCCCCGGCTGCACGGAGGGGATTTCGGGGGGTAAGGGACCCCCGTTTAGCTGCGGGATAGCGGCGTTTTAGCAGGGGCTCACATGCCCCTGCTAACTATGAGCTCTGAAGCGAGATTTATTCTCGCTTCAGAGTCTCTTTAAGAACCAGAGACGGCTGGTACAAAAACCGGGCAACTTGCCACCCAGACCCACCACTACCGCCATTTGCGCCGCTATCCTGTTCCTGAAGCTCCCTGCCGTTGAACTGCAGTGGCTGGAGAACAGCGCGATCGGCGGTAGCGGTGGGTTTGTGCAGGGTGGAGAATGCAGAAGTTTAAAACTACGCCCTGGCAGGCTTAGGCGGACATAAACAGGACGTAGATTTCAACTACACTCGTCCAAAAGTGGTAAAGTATAGAAAATTGTGATTTGGAATCCTCAACAGAAGGGAAGAGCCTTTCAGTAGTCTTATTCAGATCCACATTTTCTACCGTACTGATGCTTGAAAGGCTTCAATAATGTCATTACTGCAAAGTGCACTGTACCCGTTGTTCTCCTGTTTGATGCTAATGTCATAATAAAACTATTTTTAGATGCTGCAGCTCATCTGAACTAAAGGAGCTGCCTAATTAACTTGGAAACTGCAGGGTAACATAATTTGTCTGAGTTTCACTTAGCAGTTCTACGTATAGACTTAATGAAATAAAGCCAGGTTATTAAGATGAACAGAAGCAGATGTGGCTGCTTGGATATTGATGTATTCAAGTTGTGTCAGACACGCAAGCAGCCTTTCATGCAAACCAAACACTTGCAATATTCATTTCCGTTGAGTGATCACTGTTGTGAGTGGCCTAATGTTGTTGTTTTTTTCTTTTTCAGAATCTATATATAGTCACAGTGTTTTGGTGGATGGAAAGGAAGTCATCTTTAATATTTGGGATTTTCCATATTCAAAGGTAGGTTTATACATGTGCCTATATAAACCTTTCCTACAATGTTGTGATTGTGCAAGCTTGTGGCATGTCACTCTATGGTCAATTATAGGCAGCCGCATCGCACTTCAAGGGAACTGAGCACATTCTCTTTCAATGGAATCTCTCCTGGCATAGAAGCTGCCATGTTCCCCCCCCCCCCCCCCCCTCCTCTTCTCAGAAGTCAGAGATGCTATCTTGACACATTGACACAAACTAGGTCTTTGAAGAAACGGTCCTAATTACTAACCCCCTTTGTTGTCTAATAGCATTGTTTACCTCTTGGTAATTAGCCCAATAAAACAATTAGGAACCTGAAAGCTCTGCGGCCGGGGACGGCCGGGCAGCCCTGCTGAAACAGGATAATTAATCTACTTTGAATGTAAAATACAAGGTAAAATGAAAGTTTATTTTAATAATGAAACAGATTGTCGGCATGCATTTTTCATGTGCTATAGAAATGTCCTGAATGATAAAAAAGGTGCTCGGTTCACTTTCAGGCCATTCCACATATTCCCAGTGGAGGGCCATATATAAATGTTATATGTCTTGTCTTTGGGGGTTGTACGGACCCACTTCCTGACAGATTGTACACACGTGAGATGGAAGTTGTTCAAGACGAATGAATGATCGACCCATTATTGTTAAAGTGATCCTGAATATCGAGATCAGAATAAGGGCCTGTTTCCACTACACACGGATTCTGAATGCAGAAAAACTGAGTGTGTACAGGAATCAGTAGTTCATAAATGAAGCATCTGCAAAGCGTGTCAGCTAATGAGAATTACAGCTTTAGACAGCTAATTAGCCAAAAAAAAATGAGGTAATTCAGCTGCGACAACTTGAAGGGGGAATAGTATTTAACACGGCCCTGAGTTTCAGCGGGAGCAGGCTGTGCCGTCCTTCGGCTTGACCTTGCGCCCGAATTTGACCATGCCCATTTTACATGTATGCCTGCAAAGTGCAGTTGTGTGAAAAGGAGAAGTGCCGTTTCCAGCTGCTCCTGCAAATTATGTGACAAATCTTTGGTGGTTTACATTGTTGAGTGGATGCACACCATCACTAACGACGCATTGCTCATGACTAGGTCGTCAATAGTTCATCAGTCTTTATGAACTTCCATCTGACGTGTGTACCAACCTTAAGGCATTGATGTCTGGGATATACTGACTTCCAACTCCAAGGAAAGGTCATTCATTTATAGCTGATCTTCCATTTCAGCACTGATTGAAAAATTGCTTAAGTTTACAGGGTTTCCAACCAACCACCGTTAATCCATTGTATTTAGATTGTAAGCTATTTCTTGAATGGATCTCTGTTTTTATACCCCCTTTGTCCTCCTTTAGTTGCCCAGATCCATCTGTCAGTGTACATGCAGTTGTATTTAATTAACCAATGTTCAGATCAGGAAGGAGGTGAACTTACCCATAGGCATTATACTGTTGGCTGACATGGCTGATATCTGTAAAAAAAGATTTTTTTATATTAGAAATTTTGGGATTGATTTCCGGTATATATTTTTTGGGCAATGTTGTGGAGATGGAAGTGCCACGACCTGGAGACGTTCTGGATGTGGGGGTGAAGCAGTTGAGGGTGACGCCCAGGCAGCAGGTCTGAGGGACAGGATGGATGGGCATGATATTTGATAGTAATGGAGATATCATGAAGAGGACTTGATGAACGGGTTGGGAAGATTATGAGTTCAGTCTGATCAGCTGAAAGGAAGTAGATCTATTGGGGTCATTCAAGGGGATATTAAAATCTCTGAGGATGATAGCGGGGAGGCCGGGGGATAACATGTATGGGAGCCAGGAAGCAAAGTTGCCAAGAGACACACGGGGCAGGCAGTGGAATGGAGGAGGAGGATTGCGTGTGCTGTTCTCCATTGTACTCTGTGTCGTTCTCCACTGTCAAGGGGGTAAACACTGGCAGTCTATAATGGGTTGATCCATTTAAAGGACAACTGAAGTATAAAGAATATGGAGACTGCCATATGTATTTCCTTTTAAACCATACCAGTTGCCTAGCAGCATTGATGATCTATTTGGCTGCAGTAGTGTCTGAATAACACCAGAAACAAGTATACAGCTAATCTTGTCAGATCTGAAAATGTCAGAAACACCTGATCTGCTGCATGCTTGTTCAGGGGCTAAAGCATTAGAGACAGAGGATCACCAGGACAACCAGGCAACTGGGATTGCTTAAAGGAGTTATCAGGCATTTAAAAAAAAAAAAGCTTTACTCACCTGGGGCTTTCTCCAGCCCCTTGCAGCAGACTGTCCCACACTGACCGCTCTGCTCTCCGCCACCATCCCGGGCTCCCCGCACAGTGCAGAGGCCGACCCGGAGGTCGTCCTTACTGCGCCTGCACCGCTGCTGTCAATCAAGCCCACGTAGTACTGCGCAGTAAGCTGCGGACAATGTGGGCTTGATTGACAGCAGCGTTTCGCGCAGGCGCAGTAAGGACGACCTTCTGCACCGTGCGTGGAGACTGGGACGGCGGCGGAGAGCAGAGCCGTCAGCATGGGACAGTCTGCTGCAAGGGGCTGGAGAAAGCACCAGGTGGGTAAATCTTTTTATTTTTTAAATGCCTGATGATTCCTTTAAAAGGAAATACATAAAAATACCATTCTACAACACTTTTCTGGTGAATAGGCCTTCTTTATAAATAAGCCCCTTAGTGCTTTGGATGAATAAGCCTGCAGGAATCAGAGAGTGCTTTGAAAGAAAGAAGGGGATGAAGAATTCAGAGCAGTGTCTGATACATCTGTCAGCACGTGGAAGAAATTTCCTTTAATGTCAAACACCTGTGCAATAAAACATTCATTTCAGTCGTTCAGATCCATTTACACTCACCATTTCAACTTCCTGAACCTCTCAAGCAAGTTGCTCTTGACCTCTGCTATACAGATTTTAGTGGTTTAGGAATCTTGGTTTCATTTAACTAATGTATATCGTGCTGACAGGTCTTCTGCAGCACGATAAAGAGATAATGTCAACACTCACATCACACTTTCTTCCTCAAGGGGCTCACAGGCGGCAGCATTTGATCTCTTTTTTCAGCTGCATAAATTTGCGTAAGATTATTTGCATCTTATTGACCATCCCTAGTTATGATACATGATTTCCAAGACTATAGAGTTGATTGAGCCCCCCTTCACACAGGACACAGGGTGCTAGACGCTGATTTTGTTCTCACTTGGCCACTGGAAAAATGTGCTGTAGTACATACAGCTTTGGCAATGTTGCGGTATTCATTTAGTGTGGTTGTAGTTTAGCAGGCAAAATAACAATTCAGTTTGCATACCAGAAGTAGGAAAGACCTAAACACGCATTTTTACCCTGCAGAATTAAAGTAATCCAGAAACCATGGCCTGAGTTTGGTTTTTAGTTGGGGAAAGCTTGCATCTATCCCACGAAGCAGGCGGTTTTGGCGTACGGCAATCAGTGCTGAGCGCCAAAACTAGGTGCCCCATAGCAGTAATACTATACTGTACGGGAGGCGTAAGGGTAATTTGGGGCTCATGCGATCGCCAGACCCTGAATTACATCTTCCTCCGATTTGGCGACTGGTAGAAGGAATAGTATTGTACGCCGCCGTTAATTTGAGCGGCAGCAGGGAGAGCCATCATTCAGCTCACCCTGCACCCAGCTCACCGGCAGCGTACGTATTCGTTCGCCTCTCCCTTGGGTCATATCATAATAAGACAAGGAATACTGAAAAAATAGAAAATCAGAGTTTGTACTATTGTCCATAACAAGCATGCATCCACAGCAATACCTATAATAAGTCAGGGCCCCCAGTGTTAATAAATCAGGACCCATATTTTATTGTTTGTTCACTTTGAGGTATGATTGTTTGGTGCCGATTCACCAGAAGTAGACCCCCAGTGGCATTGATGACAAGTAATATTGGAATAAAATATTTTATAATGACATAACATGTACAGTGGGCTGCAGTGCATAGAGTGGCCACTAGTGAAGAGATTAGGCTGTTTGGTCTGTGCTGGTTGCTAATAGGACAGAGGACAGGTAGGCTGACTCAATTACTAGCTGAAAACTTGTGAGACATTTCGATCTGATTGTGTGCTCATCTAGAAAATTTGCAGCGGCTACTGGCGCTACTGTTACGCCACTGAACCCCAATGAGTCTAGTTGCTATAGGCAACAGCTCCAACATTAGCTCTGAAATAAATCTAAAGAATTGCAAATTAAAGCCCATGGAAACCTGCAAAGACCTTCCACGACTGCTCTTGTCATATGACTGGGAAAGCGAGGACTTTTCTTCACCACATTATTGGGCTTCTTCTCTTCAGTCAGGACCACAGCCTCTTCCTGTGGGCTGTGCAGCCATAGACTAGCGTTGGATAGGGTTCACATACGGATGAGAAACTGATCCGTTTTCTGCTTAAACTAATGAGTTTGTTATATTGGGCATTAGTTTTCCATCCAGTTTTCCTTTCGTGTTGCCACCCACCCAGTACCTGTTGTCACATTCCTCCGTTGCCACCATCCATTTGGGTCCCTTCTAGAAATGCTGATATACCTATCCCAGTGCCCCATCAGAAGCATCAACCTGATTGGCTTACAAAAGTCCATTAGGAATCCACTTTGAGCACCAAGAAGGATTTTCATTGGTCTACTACTCAGTAAGGCCCGGTTCACACTTGCGGTGGCCCTCCGGAATCGCCGTGCCGGAGCCGCACCGCCTGCAGAACGGACGGAACGGACGCACGGCATAGCAATTAAAGCCTATGCGTCCGTTCACATGGGTCCGTTCTGCAGAACCGGAGCCGGACCGGATCCGGGCCGGATCCGGACTCCGGCCTCCGTTCCAACATGCGCTATTTTTTCATCCGGCCCCTCCAGCAGCCGTATCCGGGGCGGAGCCGGACTGCACCATCCGGCCAATACAAACAAATGGGAACCGGAGGCCGCACAACACACTGGCTGAGAAATCCGGATCTTCTACCCCACTTCCTATGCGGATTTTTGCGGCGATACTGGCTGGGGACACATGGGCAAGCATTTTGGAGTGGAGCAGCACGAGCTGGAGGTGTTGGCAGGATGTTGGCAGCATGTCGGAGGTGGAGGTGAGTGCTAAACAGCAGAGGGCCTGATTCCACAGGTCCCCCTTCTGCTGACCTCCCAGACCCCAACATTTTTTTTTTTTTTTACGTATATTTTGCCAAACGGATCCGGATCGCATCCTGATTACCACCTGATGCAACCTGACCGGATCCGGATCGGATCCGGATCAGAACCGTACGGTTCCGATCCGGATCCGGTCCGGATCCGGTCAGGTCATCCGGTCCGTTTGGCAAACAACCGCTAATGTGAACCGGGCCTAAACCAACGAGAATCCTCGCTGGAGAGGGACGATTCCAGTTGGTCTATAGCAAACCAGTGGGAGCCTGTTGCTTCTTACAGGGACCTGACTGGACAGCAGCAGGTAAGTAAATTCCGAACATATGTGGCGAGTAGCCTAGTGAGAACGTATTGTTTTGCATAGGTTCCATTTGCATCCATTTGGATCTGTTCTGTTTCGTTCCTCTAAACTAAATGTAAGAGCCACATGGCAGTGCTGAACTAGTCAGCACCAGCCTAATTAATTTATTTTATGATTTAGGTTTACATTTATTCTAAAATGTTAGACTAATGCAGACTATGATACGGACTGCAGTCTCAGTAACACTAGGCGTTTGCAGTGCTGTACATTCAGTTATACCGAGTGAGAATAGCGCTGTGATAAAAATAATGTGTACTGCAGTGCTTTACTGTCGACCATGACAGTGCAGCAGGGGAATGCCAGAGACATTGCTTGTTATGAATTACTAGTGACCTTAGCCCATTTAAAAAATGGGCTAGGTCTTTCACCGCTTATCCACTGCACGCGCACGCCCTCCGCGTGCTCACGTGCACGCACGCACGCCCGCCATGTGCGCACGCCCGCCCCTCCTTGCCCCTCGCCACGTCATTCCCCCAGCTCTCCTCAGTGTCTCTGCGTCCCTCCCTGCATATGCGCACTGCAAAAAAACACACACACAGGGACATGGGACGCAGAGACACTTGCGTTTTATTAGGTAGGATGTGATGTCCTTGCAGAGACGGCCCTTATGTGTGACAATGGTGTTCCACGCTGTACCATACACAGTGAGAGCAAATCTTTGCTGTGGAGCTTTCCCTTTGTCACCTCACTCAGACCAAAGTTGTTATTGGATAAAGTACTTACAATCAATATTTAAGTAACGTTAAAGATACTCGAAGGTCTGCTTGACAGGTTTGCTTGCCCTTCTTGACACAATAAGACACACAGAGGTATTATTGATCGGTCTGGTCTCTTCAGAGAATAACAGTTGCCTTCAGACAGCCATACCAGCGTGCACAGAATGTCAGGGGAGGTGAGGAGAATTTCCATCATCTCCACGTTGCATGCAAAATGTCAGAAGAGAGCCTCACTAACACTTTTTGAAATATTTTCCATTTAGATTTGTGAGTGAAGAATGTGCTGTGTCGAATCAATGAGAAGATTGTATTACTGTAAACAGGCCTTAATTTAATCAAGAGGACTGTCATCCACAGAGTGCACTGATCCACAGCAGTCCATCAGCCTGATTTCATCTAGGGGATAAAATATGATCTTTGTAGCTGTAATGTTCCCAAAGTACATTAAGCCATTAGTGGCGCTTGGTATGATTTGAAGACCTTTTCTAAAATGCAAGAAAAGCATTGCTTAGATGCTGCAGTCTTGATGCAATGAACAGGCCTCTCACTGTTAAGGTCAGAGCAGGATCATTCGCCAGGCAACCTAGGCAGGTGTTTGGGGCCTAGTCGGTGGCAAGGGGCCACTTACCACCTTCTTTGACCTCTTCTCACTTCAGCTTACCAAACGACCACAAGGCGGCCTGGTTAAGGTAGCCATAGTATAATGTTGATTTTTTTCTTAAAGCAGAATGTAATTGCTGCTAACCTCATTATGCCATGTTACAGAGAACCTAAACTGAGAGGGATATGGAGGCTGACATTTTATTTAATTTTACACTATACAAATTGCCTGGCTGTCCTGCTGATCCCCTGCCTAACACTTGCAGCCATAGAACCTGAACAAGCATGCAGATGAGATGTTTCTGACAAAAATCTGACATGATCAGCCGTATGCTTGTTTCAGGTGTGTGATTCAGACACTATTGATGCCAGAATTATCAGCAGGACGCAGGGCCGGCGCTACCATTAAGGCAAAGGAGGCAGCTGCCCCAGGGCCCCAGAGCTTGTAGGGGCCCCCAGTGGCTACAAGAGGAAAAAAAAATTTTGCAAATCGGCCTTATAGTTTTTGAGAAAATCGATTTTAAAGTTTCAAAGGAAAAAAACAAAACACATTTAAAAACCTGTCGACTTTAATGGTTAATAGCAAATCCACCTTAAATGCTAGAAACCCTAAATTTGCAGGATATGTTAAGGAGATCGTTAGGAATAAGAGGAAAAAACAATTTTTCAAAAAGACCTTATAGTTTTTGAGAAAATCGATTTTAAAGTTTAGAAGGAAAAAAGTATACTTTTAAATGCGGTAAATGTCACTTTTAGTAGCAAACCTAACGGTAGTGTCATTTTACAGGCATCAAACGAAAGCGCAATAAATTTTCTGATGGGGTTTCCAGGGGGTCTATACGCAGCCGCAGTGCTTTGGCCAGGGATCGCTATACAGCCGCAATATGGCTGTATGAAGATCCCTGGCATTTTTTCCTATTTTCCCAAATTTTTTTTATGTTTAGAGTGTGGGAATTTAAAAAAAAAAAATTTATGTGGGGTCCCCCCTCCTGAAACTTTTTAACCCCTTGTCCCCCATGCAGGCTGGGATAGCCAGAATGTGGAGCTCTGACCGATTGGGACTTCACACCCTGACTATACCAGCTGCAAAAAAGGTCCCCTAATGCCGATTTTTGTTCCGGGGTATATGTTAGGGGGCCCCCCAGGTTTATTTTGCCCTGGGGCCCCATTGTTGCTTAAACCGGCCCTGGCCAGGACGCATATATTTTAAAAGGGCGCAGGTAGACTATCGGTAGTTTTACCGATATTCTACTTCATTCATATAGTAAAATATCGGTTATATTTACAGATATTTTACTATGACCTAACCTCCTCCCCCTACTCTCTCACACAGAACCCTCCGCTGGTGGTGCCTAACGCTTAACCTACAAACTTCAGCCGCTATTATAGTGGGAGCCTTTTTAAACAAGAAGCGTCTTTGCGCTCTTAACTGCTCCTGCACTGCCATGCAACTGGTATAGGTTAAAAGGAAATGTATATGGCATCCTCCATAACCCTTCACTTCCGGTTCCCTTTAAAGTGGACCTGAACTCTTGTACAGGACAGAAGGAAAATGGAGAGAAATGCACCCTGTACATATTCAGAGAGTTTAGCCTGTCTAATTCCCCCTCATCTGACTAATTTCAACTGTAATTTGATCTCTGAGCTGTGTCAGCTGGCTGCCTCAGCAAAGCAGCTAATTTGTAAACACAGGGTGTTAACCCTATGTTTGCTTCCATGAAAACAGGAAGTAGATACGCTGCAGATTTATTGCAGGATTTGTATCCAGCTGTAGAAAATGTTTTTCTTTAAAGGTTATTATGCTGTTGCTTATCATTTAGAGCAGAGAGGAAGTTCTGAGTTCAGGTCGGCTTTAAAAATAATAAAAAAGGACCATGGTGCAGCAGTTCAGGATGATAGGTGGAGGCCTTAAACTCATTTTCTTACAAGGACAAAAAAAAGCTAGAAATTGTAGTTCATGCATCAATTCCTTTAAATGAGCAATACTGAGCCCTGCAGTCCTTGCAGAAAATAACGTTTTGGTTCTTTCTATCCAAATATACAAAATCCTGATGGTTCTGGTATCCATGCGTCACCTGTGTACCCTATTACAGAGCTACAGATATGCTGCCTTTATTTGCTGGCGGTAGGCGGACTGCTCCATCAGCCAGCCTGTAATTAGGCAGATGCGGCGTACGTTTAAGTGTCACTGTATCAGCAGATAGGTGTCAGGTGAGTGTACAGTGATTAATGGGTAATATCTATCCCAGTAGATCAAGCTTTCAGTCTGCAATTATCTCCTGTCAGGTGTGGAGGACACACAGCTCGGGTCAATGCTCAGCAGAGCCAGTCAGCGCTGTCTGGGCTGGACAAGCAAAGTATCATGACTATGGCCACCTTTTTTTCGTGAGAGGAATTATTAGTGCCTAGGTGCCCATTCATGGTATAATATTTTCCTTAGATCATTTAATCAGATATTTACAATCAAATTGTACAGTAGGTGGAGAGAATCAATGTGACACGATTCTATGGTCAATTAGAATACAGAATTTTTTTGTCGATCGTAAAGTTGGATTCTATGATCGTATCTAAAGAGAGAAAGTGCTCTAACCAACCTGTTTATGAGAACAATCGGTAATTAACTGATTACTTACAATCTCCCAAATCTGATCGCATCTGAGGAAAATTTAGTACGGTTATTGGGCACCTTTTCACTGATGGTTGTTAGATTATTGTAGCCATAGCAAATGGAACTCAGTATGACTGTCCAACATTTTTATGATTTAACTGCCATTTTTTCATCAGGTTACATAGTTACATAGTTAACTTGGTTGAAAAAAGACATACGTCCATCGAGTTTAACCCGTATAAAGTACAACACCAGCCTGCTCCCTCACATATCCCTGTTGATCCAGAGGAAGGCGAAAAAACCCTTACAAGGCATGGTCCAATTAGCCCCTAAAGGGAAAAATTCCTTCCCAACTCCAGATGGCAATCAGATAAAATCCCTGGATCAACATCATTAGGCATTACCTAGTAATTGTAGCCATGGATGTCTTTCAATGCAAGGAAAGCATCTAAGCCCCCTTTAAATGCAGGTATAGAGTTTGCCATAACAACTTCCTGTGGCAATGCATTGCACATCTTTATCACTCTTACTGTAAAGAACCCTTTCCTAAATAAATGGCTAAAACGTTTTTCCTCCATGCGCAGATCATGTCCTTTGAGAAGGCCTAGGGACAAAAAGATCATCCACCAAGCTATTATATTGCCCTCTGATGTATTTATACATGTTAATAAGATCCCCTCTAAGGCGTCTTTTCTCTAGACTAAGTAAACCCAGTTTATCTAACCTTTCTTGATAAGTGAGACCTTCCATCCCACGTATCAATTTTGTTGCTCGTCTCTGCACCTGCTCTAAAACTGCAATATCTTTTTTGTAATGTGGTGCCCGGAACTGAATTCCATATTCCAGATGTGGCCTTACTAGAGAGTTAAACAGGGGCAATATTATGCTAGCATCTCGAGTTTTTATTTCCCTTTTAATGCATCCCAAAATTTTGTTAGCTTTAGCTGCAGCTGCTTGGCATTGTGTATGATTATTTAACTTGTTGTCGATGAGTACTCCTAAGTCCTTCTCCAAGTTTGATGTCCCCAACTGTATCCCATTTATTTTGTATGGTGCTAGACCATTAGTACATCCAAAATGCATGACTTTTTTTTCAACATTGAATTTCATCTGCCATGTATGTGCCCATATAGCCATCCTATCCAGATCCTGTTGCAATATAACACTATCTTCCAGAGAGTTGATGATTCTGCACAGTTTTGTATCATCTGCAAAAATAGCAACATTGCTCACTACTGCATCTACTAGGTCATTAATAAATTGAAGAGCACTGGACCCAGAACAGACCCCTGTGGGACCCCACTGCTAACAATCTCCCATTTTGAGTACGATCCATTGACCACAACTCTTTGTTTTCTGTCCATTAGCCAGTTCCCTATCCATGCACACAGACTCTTCCCCAGTCCTTGCATCCTCAACTTTTGCACCAGACTTTTGTGGGGAACAGTGTCAAAGGCCTTTGCAAAGTCCGAGTATATCACATCTACAGCATTCCCAATATCCATATTAGCATTCACTACCTCATAAAAGCTGAGCATGTTAGTCAAACAGGACCTGTCTTTAGTAAACCCATGTTGATGCTGAGAAATAAGATTATTTTCTACTATGAAGTCATGTATAGTATCTCTTAGTAACCCCTCAAATAGTTTGAATACAACTGATGTTAAGCGTACAGGTCTATAATTTCCTGGATCTGATTTTTTTGCCCTTCTTAAATAATGGGAAAACGTGGGCTGTACGCCAATCCACTGGGACTCTGCCAGTTGAAAGAGAGTCACAAAAGATAAAATAAGGGGTTTATCTACAACTGAACTAAATTCCCTTAGGACCTGAGGATGCATGCCATCCAGGCCAGGTGCCTTGTCTATTTTTAATTTAGTCTTGCCTTCACTTCTTCCTGCGTTAAGTATTTAATATTACAGTTAGAAGATTGAGACTCTTCCGCCTCTGTAATTTTCACCAGTGCTGTTTCTTTTGTGAAGACAGAAGCAAAGAAAGCAATTAATAACTCTGCCTTACCTTGGTCATCCACCATTGAGTTCCCACCCTCATCCTTTAGGAGTCCTATACAGTCAACCTGTCTTTTTTTAGGGTTAATGTACTTGTAAAACTTTTTTGGGTTAGATTTGATATCCCTAGCGATTTGTTTTTCAGCTTCAATCTTTGCCTGCCTAATTTCTTTTTTACAATTTTTATTGCACTCCTTATAATTGCTTAGTGCAGCCTCGGTCCCCTCCTGTTTTAAGACCTTATAGGCATTCTTTTTCCTCTTCATTTTATCTTTAACCTTTCTATTCATCCATAGAGGCCTTTTTTTATTCCTAGATATTTTGTTTCCATATGGGATATACATACTACAATATTGATTGAATATAAGTTTAAACGCTTGCCATTTCCCTTCAGTGTCCTCCCCTTGTAGTACATTATCCCAGTTCACCAAACTTAGTGCCTGCCTAATTTCATTGAACTTTGCTTTTCTAAAATTCATAGTTTTAGTGGTCCCGCTGCCCCGTGGCCTATCAGTCACCAGATCAAACGTTATCATGTTGTGATCACTATTTCCCAAATGTTCTTGAACCTGCACATTTGGTACATTATCTGGTCTATTAGAAATGATCAGATCCAGTAACGCATTCTCCCTAGTTGGTTCAGTTACCATTTGAGTCAAGTAATTGTCCTGTAGTGCTGCCAGAAATCTGCTGCTTTTACCAGAATGGGTAGCCTCAATACTCCAGAGTTCCTCTATGCCCCCTTTTCTTAGGCTTTGAACGTACTTATTGACACAGCATGTCCATGTGTGTGCTTTCATGTTCAAGTCCTCCATGCAAGGCCGGATACATACTTTTTCTGCCCCTAGGCCAAGTATGCTGGGGTTCCTCTTCCATGTGCAGCAATGCCCCTCCCATTCCATGTACCGCCCCCTCTTCCATGTGTAACATTCATGTAAGCTCCCTTGGGCATCAGCTTTCATTTTCAAGTGTTCCCCATTTGCAGCTTTTATCTTTTATTTGTAGTAACCCCTATTTCATGCCCAGGTGCCCCCTTGGGCTGCACCCACCCAAGGCCCGGACCTTCATGGCCTTTCCAGAAATCTGGCCCTACCTCCATGCATGGGGAGAAGAGGGTTGCATTGACAATCAAACACAATGGGCAGCACATTGAACACATTTTATAAGAACTTGTAAATAACTCATGAAAGAATAAAGTCACTTTAAAACCAAGCACACCATTGTTTTTCTTGCGAAATTCCCAATAAGTTTGATGTGTCACTTGATCCTTTTCTTATTAAAAAAACAAAAGTTGGATTCAAAATGGCCGACTCAAATGGCCGCTATGGTCACCACCCATCTTGAAAAGTTTTCCCCCTCACATATACTAATGTGCCACAAACAGGAAGTTAATATCACCAACCATTCCCATTTTATTAAGGTGTATGCATATGAATGGCCCACCCTGTACATATGTAATGCAGATTTTACTACAGGCGTTAATATGCACACCCGATGTGAAGAAGACCATTGATTAAAATAGGCTGTCAAAACTTTTTTCTTCTTCACCCATTTACATACTTGTATAAAGATTGGGCTCTTACACAAATGAGCACATGCACAGCACTACCCACCCATATAAGTTTCATGTCTGTAGGCTGTTGTATGGGGTCAGGGTGATGGTATCGTTTTGGAAATAATAAGTGCTATTATCTTCAAAATGAAAGCGGCACAAATCTTAATTTTTGCAGCACAAATGGGCACAATTGTAGCACTAACCAAGCATGATGGATTTTTCATTTGTGCTAATTTTAGGGGGGCCAGCTTCACGTAGCTCACGCAGACAGCTACAGAGTTCTGCAGCTAAGGCTTCTGTAGGTCTATAGTTGATTTTATGTGTTCATTTTCATTGTTTTCTTTCTTTTGACTTTATTCATTTTGTTTTAAATCCTAGGAGCCAACTGAGGAGAGCTGTGCTGAAGAGGAGAAACGTATTCAGTGGGCAGATGGCTTTGTCTTAGTCTACAGCATTTGTGACAGGGCCAGTTTCAACATGATATGCCAGACTATTCAGCTCATCAAAGCTTCCAAAGACTGCTTAGGCCCGGAGAAATTGCCTATAGTCATAGTGGGCAATAAGCGTGATCTGCACCACTTGCGAACAGTGTCCAGTGAAGAAGGAAGGCTCTTGGCTCTGTCTATGGATTGTGAATTTTATGAGGTTTCAGCAGCGGAGGCCTATCACGGAGTTCTCATGGTTTTCCATGGCCTGGTGGACAAAATTAAGGAGTCCAAGCTAGTTGCCAAGAAGGGGACGGGAATAAGAGGCATTGTAAAGAGCATGTCAGCTGTGTTTGCCAGGAGGAGAACAGACTCTCTGTAGTGCCTGACATAGAAGTACTTTGCAGACAGTCTGTGACATCTGGGACACTTATTTCTATTTCCCTTCACACCAGTCAGTCTACCATGGATCTCCCCATGCAGCCTCTAGTATGTCTATGCCGAACTGGTGTGCTGAACTGGCTCATTTCACACAGTACGGTTTAGTCAACAGTTTCTAAAGTCATCAGCACAAGTGGAAAATGAGCCTAACCCCAGCTTATCACAGCGAAGAAGCCTTTGTTTGATAAGCTGAACACATCAGGAAGATCTAAAGAGTCTCCAGCTTTCATCTACACTTTATCTCCTCTCGGACCTGTCCTCTCACGTTCCTGCGTTCTTGGCTTTGCATTTTATTTCCAGCGTTATGCTTCCTCATCATGTAAATGCGCACAGTGGTGTAAGGATGCAGCTTACAAGTGATTTAGTGTTGCTTATTGGAAGGAGTGTACACATATTACTGTTGTAGCTTAGTTTATGTGTTCTTTGTGTTTTCACAGCCATGTCCCTTGTGTGAACTGAGAGGAATGCACTTTTATGAGGGTATTGGAATGTGTGCAGCAGACATTCCATGCTGTGACAATAAAGAAGCACCTCATTGCTAATTGCAGAAATCACAATTAATAGATGCCTGTGCTCAGTGAGGTTCAGCCATAAAGCCATGTCCTTCATTCTGAAATCCGGGAATGCTAAGCGGTAAAGCTTGGTACAGGGATGTCAAACTCCAGTCCTCAACAAGGGCCAAGGTCCTCACACATTTTTGGCACAACTCAAATTAATAGACGGGACTGAATCAGGAGAGGCGCGGTTCTTGAAGTAGAACACGCTTCTCTGTTTCTCAGTCCATCCTAAACCCTGTCATGGATATATCCCTTGAGGACTGGAGTTCAACACCTGTGCTTTAGATGCCTTCCCTCTTTCTAACCAGTGACCAGGAATGCTAGTGCAGGCAAGATGTGCTTTCTAGCAGGGCTGGCATTACCATAGAGGCAATGGGAGCAATTGCCCCATAACCCCTGAGCGCCGCTGTGCCCCCTAGGTCTCCCCTCGACTTGTACTCCTCCCTGCAAAGTTTTGTCAGCATAGCAACTCACCTGCCCTAGTGTGCTGATCTGCCCGTGCTCCCTGTCCTCATGCCAATGGCTGCCTCTTCTCCATGCCTCTGTTGCATGTCATAACACGCGTTGGGTCACTGACGAGAGGCAGGCAGTGGTATGAAAATAAGAGCGCATGAACTACAGCCATGCTCCAGGACAGGTGAGCTGCTATGCTGAAAATGCTGCAGAGGCCCCAAGAAGCACAGTAAAGTTGAAGGGGAGGTACTTGGTTTTGCATATCATCAACTAAACTGTTTGAATTATTGATATTGGACGGCTATCATGCTGAGGCCAGTGTGGATCATGAAAAAGAGCTAGATGGATCTCACTGTGGCTACTAAGCTTTATTTATTGGCCCAATGCAAGCAACAGTGGCATGCGGTTATTAAGAAATAAGCTGTAATATGGAGAACAAGAATTACCAAAGAGCAGATTTTTTTACTGGTTTTATTGTTAGGAAAACCATGAAAAGAGCATTATCTGTGTCAACACTGTGGGATGTATGGTCAAGGAACACTATAATGCTTAGTATAAGTAGAGCACACTTTTACTATGCGCAACGTATTCTTGCACTTGTTCTCATAGGGGGCTATGGGGGCCAATAAACCCATTTCCCTGTTTACTGGGTTACAGTAATCCCGGTTCATGTCTGCAGTCTGTAAATGATCAGATGCCTGGTTGTTAGTGATACAGTGTGCGACATTACTGTAGACTCTACAGGTTCGTACACACGCACTACCGCTGGCAACGACGGGTCCTTCAAACCCTCCTTCTGGGCGGACGTTCAGCCAACAGTAGCATGCTTGTACGCGCTGTCGGCGGACTGATAAGGCCTTATCAGTCTGCCTGACAGACTGTACACACGCTCTACTGTCGCTGGAACGCCCGCCCAATGGGAGGGTCCGGCGCGGACTCGTTGTTGCAGGTGGTAGTGTACGCACCTTTTCAGTATGCGGGACCATCTTGCATGGGTGTGGACATTATAATCTTCACACCCATAAGAAGTGTAGCCACAAAAACCCCTGATCTGAAGGATGGACCCCTTTATTGGAGGAAGTAGCAGTTGGGGGTCCCCTTACAGCTCTGGCCCCCTTGCAGATGTTTCTCCCCTGAAGTTATGCCACTGCTTTTGGGAATATCTACAGGATTTCCCACAGTGGGGCACATTCCGTTGCTCCTCCCTCATTCCCTGTATAAGGTGCAGTACATTGTGTGTTCTGACACCTTTCTTTAGTGGTCAGCTTTGTTTTTCAGTAATGAATGCTGGGGCCGTTGGGCTAGCTTTGGCCCTCCACACATATCAGACTGTGGTGCTTATGATTCTGTTACCGTTCATCCCTTGTTCTTCCTTTTTACAGTTACTGCTTCATACTGCCAATACTCAACAAGGCCTGCTGTTTTGGCGATGCTCTGATCCAGTCATCTAGCCATCACAAAGCTGATCAGATCCTTATGCTTGCACATTTTTCCTGCTTCTGACATATCACCTTAAAGAGACTCTGTAACAAAAATTGCATCCTGTTTTTTATCATCCTACAAGTTCCAAAAGCTATTCTAATGTGTTCTGGCTTACTGCAGCACTTTGTACTATCACAGTCTCTGTAATAAATCAACTTATCTCTCTCTTGTCAGACTTGTCAGCCTGTGTCTGGAAGGCTGCCAAGTTCTTCAGTGTTGTGGTTCTGCTATGAACTCCCCCTTCCAGGCCTTCTCTCTTATCTTTTACAAGCTGGATAAATCGTCCTCTGAGCTGGCTGGGCTTTCACATACTGAAGAATTACAGACAAGGGCAAAGCTGTTTGCAGGAAGAAAAGAGCAGCCTGAAACTTCAGTGCATGAGAGATGCAGGGGGAAAGAAACACACAAATGATCTCTTGAGATTCAAAAGGAAGGGTGTATACAGCCTGCATGTGTATGGATGTATTTTCTATGTGTGGACATACTGTACATCAACCTACTTCCTGTTTTGGTGGCCATTTTGTTTGTTTATAAACAAACTTTTTAAAACTGTTTTTAACCACTTTTAATGCGGCGGGGAGCGGCGAAATTGTGACAGAGGGTAATAGGAGATGTCCCCTAACGCACTGGTATGTTTACTTTTGTGTGATTTTAACAATACAGATTCTCTTTAAAGAGAATCTGTATTGTTAAAATCACACAAAAGTAAACATACCAGTGCGTTAGGGGACATCTACTATTACCCTCTGTCACAATTTCGCCGCTCCCCGCCACATTAAAAGTGGTTAAAAACAGTTTTTAAAAGTTTGTTTATAAACAAACAAAATGGCCACCAAAACAGGAAGTAGGTTGATGTACAGTATGTCCACACATAGAAAATACATCCATACACAAGCAGGCTGTATACACCCTTCCTTTTTTTCCTTTTGAATCTCAAGAGATCATTTGTGTGTTTCTTTCCCCCTGCATCTCTCATGCACTGAAGTTTCAGGCTGCTCTTTTCTTCCTGCAAACAGCTTTGCCCTTGTCTGTAATTCCTCAGTATGTGAAAGCCCAGCCAGCTCAGAGGACGATTTATCCAGCTTGTAAAAGATAAGAGAGAAGCTGCTCTAATCCAAATAACACACAGGCAGTGTGCATAGAGGGGCCTGGAAGGGGGAGTTCATAGCAGAACCACAACACTGAAGAACTTGGCAGCCTTCCAGACACAGGCTGACAAGTCTGACAAGAGAGAGATAAGTTGATTTATTACAGAGACTGTGATAGTACAAAGTGCTGCAGTAAGCCAGAACACATTAGAATAGCTTTTGGAACTTGTAGGATGATAAAAAACAGGATGCAATTTTTGTTACGGAGTTTCTTTAAGAAACTTTTATTTCCACTCTAATATATCTCACCCTTGGACATGTGCCATCACACCAAGTTAGTTTTAATGCTGTGTCTGACTGTTGTGTAAGTCTCCTGTGTTCTCCAAAGAATTTTTTTCCAGTCGGGTGGCATGAAAAAGTAGCTGGGCGGGATGCAACAGGGGAATGCAAGGCCGTTGCAGCTCTGCTTACAGAAAAGGAAGAAGAGGAGGAGGTGAGCCAATGACAGCCGGGTGCTCACCAAAACTAGCCGGGTGGAGCACTTGGCTAAAAGAGCCTGGGGAGAACACTGGTCTCATTTTTTATAGATGTTAAAATAGGAAAATAAATCAGTAGCTGCTTCACCTCCAAAGATGGCACCCATGGTGACTGAATATACTGTATTGCACAAAGCTATTGCCTTTTATAAATATAGTAAATAATGTGAAGTCAATGAGTCTGTACTGTGTTACTGTGTCATTTGTATTGGACTGCCAGTGCTATGTAAAGTATACATTACTTTGCATGTAATAAACAGTATGTATATATGTTGTTGTATATTTGTACAGTCCAAAGGGCCACTCTTATCTATATTAAATCCTCCCTTTGAAAATGTTAATGAAAAGTGTATGTACATATCAAATTGAAATCTATTTTAAATGCTTTGTAGAATATATGCAATGTATAAATAAATATTCTTTATATATATATATATATATGTAATCATGTCTGTTTGTGGTAGCACCCTTAGCTGTGTCAGTCTGGTATTGAGATAAATGTTTAAAGTGAACCAGAGACGAAGCACCCTCATGTATTTTACCATATATATCAGTGGGATCATTAGAGAAAACACCTTCCCTGCTCTCTGTTTCATTCTTCATTGCTCAGCCTGCTTCTAATCAGCCCTGATGAAATCCCCGATTAAGCATTCAGTCTGGCTTTGCTCAGGAATCATTATAGCTGAGTCATTATAGCAGAGCCACAAGGGGGCAGGCTTGGGCTTGAAAAGACATCAGAGATGACTGACTCAGCTATAATGATTCCTGAGCAAAGCCAGACTGAATGCTCAGTCGGGGATTTTATCAGTGCTTACTAGAAGCAGGCTGAGCAGTGAAGAATTAACCTGTGGCCGCGGCGGCAGCACCAGGACTGCCAAACGCCAATCGGCGTAAAGTCCTGGGGCTCTGTTTTGCAGGAGATCGCGCGCAGGGTGCGCGCGCATCTCCTGCTTGGTGGGCGGAGCAGAGCTCCGCCTTCAGTCTCCGAGCGGCAATCGCCGCTCAGGAGACTGTTAGATGGCAAAACCGCCATCTAATTACTGGTACATCGCTGCGATTTGAGCCCTGGGCTGTTTTTTTAGATGCGTTTGGGCAATTTTGGATTTTCATTATTTATTATATAGCACTTTCAAAATTTTGGTCCTCATGGTTTTGGTGTGAGGAGTGACGAAGATGAAAGATGATGAACAATTAGGGTTTTGAGTGATGTAGGGGTATTAAGGGATGAGCTAAGCGGAGGTCAGAAAGGGGAGGTTAGGGGGAGTGGCCAGGAAGGTGTTAACATTGAGGGGGTTGGTAGGGGTTTGGCATCAGGAAGGTGTTGACATTTAGGAGAAAGAGTGACAACTAGCAGAAGCAGGCCATTTCGGCTTGGGCTCTTCCCCGCGCTGCGTCTGACCTGGGCACTGCCATAGACATAATGTTATGCCTATGGCCACACAGCAGTGTAATGAGGGTGCTGGCGATTGCCGGATCCCAAATTACTTTTCCCTCCGAGTTGCTACATCTCGGAGGGGGAATAGTAATTAACGCCGCCCGAATTTTTGCAGCAGCATGATGGGCGTCGAAATGCCATGTATGCCAACTAGCGGCCACTGTGCTATCCATTTTCTACAATGGCTACTAATGATAAGGTTCAATTGGTTTAAGTAGGTCAGAATTTTATCAAGATTCTTTAATGAAGAGAACATACATGAGCAAAGTAAACCTAGCCTAGTCTCATCCGTAAGAGCTTTCTACAACTCTGCGTGACTCGCTGGTTTATAAACAAACATATAGCATGCATGATAGCTTTGTTTATAGGATATATAAGAGTAAAACACAGCGTGAAACTTCATTATCTCGGTCTGAATCAGTTACAGATGTGAACAGGCAAATTCACATAAAACAAAGTCACTGGCGTACAAGTGGAGGCACAGGGCCTTGTTTACTTTTAGCATCATTATTGCAGAACCAAACTGTGAAAAGAATGCCTTGGTATGACTGCATTCAGCAACCATCTAACATTTTCCTATGAATGTAACGCTCCTCCAGGAGGTTTGTAAACAGAAGGCTGCAGCACTGGGATGTTTGGAAGTGGAAGGCACTTTAGTCCTGAGCGCAGAGCTGTCGTGACAATGCCTAGTTAATTGGCTCCCAAAAATCAACAAACACAGCCCTGACAGACCTGTTTATTCACAGCAGATACTACTCTGCCTCAACAGGATCTAAGTGTCTGGCATGTGTCATTCGGTTACATGTATGTATGGGAACATTTGTTTTTTTACTTCCACGATTAGATTATAGTATTACCGTATATACACGAATACAAGTCGACCTCGTGTATAAGTCGACCTCGTGTATAAGTCGACTCCAATATTCAATCCTCTTAAGCTGGAATTTTTTATTGTCTCAAGTATAAGTCTACCCAGCAAAGCTAATGGCTGCACTTGGGGCCCAGGAAGGGTTAATGACTGCACTGCATACAGTATTCCTGCCATTAACCCCTGCTGTCTCTTAAGTGCAGCCAATACCTCCTCCAGGCCCCCAAGTGCTGCAATTATACACTCCCCTTCCTGCAGCCCAGAATTCCCCCCCTCCCCCCCCCCGCCCTTTTCCTTGATAATTGTTGTGGCCAGGACTTTCAGACCTGTGTTTTCTTGGCATTTCCTTTCCTCAAAGTATTACTTAGCACTGGGTACATTGCTGCAAATGGGAATGTCACTATTAGTGCTCAGTGTTGCCCATGACTTGTATATAAGTCGACCCCTATACGTTAATGAAGTGAATCAGACCTAAATTTCTAGACTTGTACTCGAGTATATACAGTATTCATAGCTCCCAACTGTCCCTCTTTTGGAGGGACAGTCCCTCTTTGAGAACCAAATTCCTCTGTCTCTCTTTCTTCCTTATTTGTCCCTCTTTCAGGACTGATGTACAGAATGCGTTAATACAGTATATGTATTTTTGTACTGAAAAATGTGATTAACCGACTCTAAACTTTATTCCCATCATACTGTACTGTACTGTAATGGAAAAAAAAAGAGTTTAACTCACCCGGGGTTTCTACCAGCGCCCGCAGACATCCACCGCCCGCGCCGGGACAAAACGATCCCCCCCAGTCCCCAACCACAGCTCATTTCCGGTATTTGTGACTTTAATGTCGCACGCCACTGTGCCTGTGTGGCCCTGGCTGCTCACGTCCTTGCTTTTGCTGATGTTGCCGGGAGTTTCTTGCGCAGGTGCAGTACACGTATTATGCCTGCACAGGAAGCTCCCGGTGACGTCAGCAGAAGTGAGGATGCAAGCGGTCAGGGACGCGCAGGCGCAGTGGCTTGCGACATTAAAGCTCCAAATATTGGAAGCAAGCTGCGGCGGGGGACCAGAGGATTGTTTTGTCCTGGCGTGGGGGCAGGATGTCTGTGGGGGCTGGTAGAAACCCCAGGTGAGTTAAACTCTCTTTTTTTTCATTACATTACTCCTTTAATTGATGGGAATAAAGTTTAGAGTCGGTCCTCCTACTGGGTAATTCTGGTGCTTAGTTTAGTATATAATGAGTAAAACCAGTGTTTTATTGTATTAGGGACTGGACAGACTTGAAAAAGGTCTTATGTTTGCCATACACTTGTTTATTGCCACCAGATCGACCAACAGATAGATCCCTCTCTAATTGAATCTGATCAGACAGGGATCTAATGGCAGCTCAAACACTGCAAACAGATTTTGAATGGATTTCAGCATGAAATCGATTCACAACCTGTGGAACTGCCGCTGCCGCCTGCCTCGAGCAATACATTACCTGTCCGCCGTCTCATTTCTTCCAGCATACTCCTCCATCTTCGCTTCACTTCCTGTCAGTGTCCCGTCTGTCACAAGCAGAAAGTTCAAACAGTAGAGCGCCCTCTACTGTTTGAACTTCGCTTTCTCACAGGACGGGACAGGAAGTGAAGAGAAGGCGCCGGAAGAAGTGGGAGACTGCATAGACCCGGGGACTCTCGACGGCCAGACAGGGATGTATTGCTCCTGCTATGCGTCGGTCATCGCCGTATCGAACGCCACTTACGACACGCTCCCGGCCCGATGACGATCGAGTGAAATTTTCCGCCTGGACAGATTGACAGAATCGATCAATTTCGGATGTAAATCGGTCGATCAGTCCGCATTTGCATTATCCATTTCACAGTTCGAATCTGTTGTATATCGGCGGGAAATTGCGTTCAGTATATTGGCACTTTTACGCAAACGCAGAATATTCAACAGATTTCCATCCGAAATTGATCGATTCCGTCGATCTGCCCAGGCGGAAAATTTTGCTCGATCGGCGGCGGGTCGGGATCGCGTCGTAAGCAGCGAGGCAGATGGCAGCTGCAGTTCCACAGGTTGTTGATCGATTTCATGCTGAAATCGATTCAAAATCTGTTTGCAGTGTATGGGCAGCCAATAGATCCCTCTCTGATCAGATTCGATCAGAGAGGGATCTGTCTGTGGGTCGATCTGGTGGCAATCAACCAGTGTATGGCAACCACAGCAGATTCGATCACAGTGAACAAATCTGCTGTATATCGGCAGGAAATCACGTTAGTGTACGGGCACCTTTACCAATGCTCCGAAACGTCGCCATGTATTGCTCCTTTCCCTAAATAAAAAAGAGCATTTAAATACAAGATGGTGCTGGCTCCTTCCCTCTGATGTATTGGTCCACAGTGCTGTGTGGTTCTTGCTGTGGCACATCATATACAGTTGGCATTCTGCTGATGTGCTTCTCTGCATTCACCTCTATTGATAAGATGTATTAATATCACCTAGGAGAAAAAGTGAATTGGATCACAATGCAACTTCCCGCCCTCATATTTCTGACATGTCCGATCGGCTCCCAATCGAAAAAGTGATCAATTTTGCAGACTTATAATTGGAAAAACGATAGCTTTATCGGGGGCACTTTGGACATGTACACAGGATGCAACTTCCCTTCTGATCAACCATGAATTGGGCGAGAAATTGCGTCGTGTGTACTCAGCATTAGACAGGGGCAGTCAGGGTGACTGAGGCTGACAACCACACTGGCACATGCTTGTTTGTGGTTTCATTCCGTCACTACTGCAGCCAAAGAAATCATCAGGATGCCAGGCAACTGGTATTGTTTAAAAGGATATAAATATAGCAGCCTCCATATTCTTCTCACTTCAGTTGTCCTTTAAATGGAGGTCTAAATAAGGATGCTGAATCAAATTACTGTATATCCCTAAGAAACAAACTTGAAGCATATCTGAACTGACATGCGATGACATAAACATAGGTACATAGCGTACTAGCCCTACTAATAACTTATCTAGGGTCCCATTTTAATTATTTTTATCGCAAGGATTAATAAACCAGTATTTTATTTATGCAAATTAGGCACTTTAATAGTTATCGAAAGCAGCCATGGCTCTCCTAAAGAGAAGCCAAAACACTTTTACAAGGCTGAAGAAACACTGTTGATAACAAGACAACACTGTAAAGTTCAAAAAGCTGTGATTATGTTTGTTTTACAGCTGGATGAAGCAGATGTTACATTGGACTGTTATGTCTGGTGTTAAGAGCTCAGTCTTAAAAATACAGACCTAAATTGTTGAAAAGAAAGATAAGAGACCCAGAAAATATTTTTTTTTTAAATATATGCTCATCTGGAATTACTGTAGATGTCAGCATCACTTTTTCTTCTAACATCACACTTAAATGTTTGGGAACGGAGGAGATCAGTCGCTGTAGTTGTAAAAGTGAAATATACAGTGGCTTGCAAAAGTATTCGGCCCCCTTGAAGTTTTCCACATTTTGTCACATTACTGCCACAAACATGAATCAATTTTATTGGAATTCCACATGAAAGACCAATACAAAGTGGTGTACATGTGAGAAGTGGAATGAAAATCATACATGATTCCAAACATTTTTTTACTATTAAATAACTGAAAAGTGGGGTGTGCATAATTATTCAGCCCCTTTGGTCTGAGTGCAGTCAGTTGCCCATAGACATTGCCTGATGAGTGCTAATGACTAAATAGAGTGCACCTGTGTGTAATCTAATGTCAGTACAAATACAGGTGCTCTATGACGGCCTCAGAGGTTGTCTAAGAGAATATTGGGAGCAACAACACCATGAAGTCCAAAGAACACACCAGACAGGTCAGGGATAAAGTGTTTGAGACATTTAAAGCAGACTTAGGCTACAAAAAGATTTCCAAAGCCTTGAACATCCCACGGAGCACTGTTCAAGAGTTCATTCAGAAATGGAAGGAGTATGGCACAACTGTAAACCAACCAAGACAGGGCCATCCACCTAAACTCACAGGCCGAACAAGGAGAGCACTGATCAGAAATGCAGTCAAGAGGCCCATAGTGACTCTGGACGAGCTGCAGAGATCTACAGCTCAGGTGGGAGAATCTGTCCAAAGGACAACTATTAGTCATGCACTGCACAAAGTTGGCCTTTATGGAAGAGTGGCAAGAAGAAAGCCATTGTTAACAGAAAAGCATAAGAAGTCCCGTTTGCAGTTTGCCACAAGCCATGTGGGGGACACAGCAAACATGTGGAAGAAGGTGCTCTGGTCAGATGAGACCAAAATGGAACTTTTTGGCCAAAATGCAAAACACTATGTTTGGCAGAAAACTAACACTGCACATCACTCTGAATACACCATCCCCACTTTCAAATATGGTGGTGGCAGCATCATGATCTGGGGGTGCTTCTCTTCAGCAGGGACAGGGAAGCTGGTCAGAGTTGACGGGAAGATGGATGGAGCCAAATCGAGGGCAATCTTGGAAGAAAACCTCTTGGAGTCTGCAAAAGACTTGAGACTGGGGCGGAGGTTCACCTTCCAGCAGGACAATGACCCTAAACATAAAGCCAGGGCAACAATGGAATGGTTTAAAACAAAACATATCCATGTGTTAGAATGGCCCAGTCAAAGTCCAGATCTAAATCCAATCGAGAATCTGTGGCAAGATCTGAAAACTGCTGTTCACAAACACTGTCCATCTAATCTGACTGAGCTGGAGCTGTTTTGCAAAGAAGAATAGGCAAGGATTTCAGTCTCTAGATGTGCAAAGCTGGTCGAGACATACCCTAAAAGACTGGCAGCTGTAATTGCAGCAAAAGGTGGTTCTACAAAGTATTGACTCAGGGGGAAGAATAATTACGCACACCCCACTTTGCAGTTATTTATTTGTAAAACATGTTTGGAATCATGTATGATTTTCGTTCCACTTCTCATGTGTACACCACTTTGTATTGGTCTTTCACGTGGAATTCCAATAACATTGATTTATGTTTGTGGCAGTAATGTGACAAAATGTGGAAAACTTCAAGGGGGCCGAATACTTTTGCAAGCCACTGTATATATATATGTATATATATATTGAGCTTTGGAGTTCCTGTGACAGCCCACAATTGCTCTGGCCACAGTGAATTGTGGGGGAATCACAATAATTTTTCATGTTACTTTTCTTAAAGTATTTTCTGTGTATTTCCTTAGAATAGTGACCCCGTAGCATTTGCTCTGAGGATATGACTGTTTTTATTTAATCTGCAGATCTATGATGAATGACCTGTCAAAGCCAGCGAGGAACATCAGCTCGGAATCTGACCAAGAGCAGACAAACATCTTGGAAGCACACAATGTTTCCAGTGGCGCTCCAGGATCTGCTTTCTGCAAGACTCCCATCAGTAGTTTTTCTATCTCTGAGGCCTCTTTCACAGTGGGATGTTGCGTTTTGATGTGACGTTAGAGTTGCCATGCAAACTTACAACGCAACGCCCCAAATAAGTCCCTCCGCAACTTAACCCTCCTGGCGGTATGAAAAATTCCGCCAGGAGGCAGCGCAGCAGTTTTTTTTTTTTTTAATATATCATGTAGCGAGCCTAGGGAAGCCTCGGGAAATCCCGTTTAAAGAACGGGATTTCCTGGAGGGCTTCCCCTGTCGCCATGGCGATGGGGCGGGATGACGTCACCGACGTCAGCGAAGTCGTGACGTCATTGGGAGTCCCGATCCACCCCTCGGCGCTGCCTGCCACTGATTGGCCAGGAAGAGCACGGGGTCTGGGGGGGGGGCGCGCGCCGTGTCGGATAGCGGCGATCGGGCGGCGGCGATCGGTGTGCTGGCGCAGCTAGCAAAGTGCTAGCTGCGTCCAGCAAAAAAAAATTAAGTAAATCGGCCGAGCAGGGCCAGAGAAAACCTCCTGCGCGGCTTACCCCGAACTACGTTCGGGGTTACCGCCAGGAAGGTTAATGCCCTGTTATCGTCGCATATAGTAGAGCATACAGACAATGAAAAGTATGCTTCCAAGTCATTACTGAGCATGTGCAAACAGTCCAACGCAGCTAATAACGTGTATAACGCACAGCATGCAGCACTTTCTAATAATGCCACATGTTACACACAAACGCAACGTGTGCACTGTGAATGTCGCACAGACTTAGTATTGCTGTGTGTTAGTCTGCGCTGAAACATTTTCTAACGTGCGACTTTAACATTGCACTGTGAAAGAGGGCGAGGCCTAAAGGAAACTCAACTTATTTCCTCAATTAGAAAAAAAAATAGGGGTTAAAAATTTGAACAGTTTAGGAAATGGCCGCACATGTAATGTTAGGAGTAAAATTTGAGGAGGTCCATGCAGTGCAGAAATTGTCAAGGAGATTGCTAAAAATATTACAATCTGACTCCAACAGTGCAGACATACTATTTGCGAAATAGCGTGTACAGAGGAAAGTACAGTAGGATCTCTATTACACTGCATGGGCTATGGCTATGTTCACAGTGGAAGCTGTACAACATCCCTGTAAAAACAGCAACATAACAGAACAAAAAAGTTACACCACACGTTATACGACCTTTAGGTTGCATACAGTGAAGCATGCAGTCAATGAAAAGTAAGCTTCACTGCCTCTGTTAACGCATGTGTTGAGGGGTAACGCACTGCATGTGTTACCATTGGGCGAAAAGGGATAATTTGCATATTCAGTAGCAGTGCATTGTGGGTAACCACAAATGTTCACTTATAGCTGAATTATTGCAAATTTCCTTCTGTTCTAAATAAGGCAAATTACACCAAGCTTTGCTTATTTTACTAGGAGGGCTTTTTGGTCCCTTTTATCCCCCTATACATTCCTAGTAGTTTGGGTCACCCTGAGCTGCTTGGTTACTGTGTTGTACTGGTCCAAGCCCTATCGCATATAGCCTTATCAATCCCTGCCATGTACTGATGAGGACCAAAAGTCTGAAACAAGCTGTCTACATGTGGGTTTGATGTGGCTGTGTAAAATTTAAAGCTATAGGTGGTTCAGGATGCTTGCTTGGCTTACCAAGGGTGAAAAGGAATAATTTGCATATACAGTAGCAGTGCATTGTGGGTAACCACAAATGTTCACTTATAGCTGAGTTATTGCAGATTTCCTTCTGTTTTAAGAAGGCAAATTACACCAAGCATTGTAAAATGCACATACGTTTTACATGCAGCCCATAGACTTTCATTAATGCCCAAAACAAGCAATTATGCCTAGTGTGTTCCTACCCTGAATGTAGCCTCAGGGCTGGTTTACACTGAATCAGTTGCTGTCAGTTATAACTGAATGGACAACTAATGTGCAGCCCAGGTGAAGGAAATGTTCATGGGTCAGTTTACATCTATGCATTTTAACTGAAAGCTTTTTCACAGTGCACTGCTGCAGGAAAAGTGATCTGTTAAAATGCATCAGTTTTTCAGCATTCAATGTAAAGGTGGCCACTAACGATCCAATTTGTAGCGAAAAATCGTTCAAGCGATCACAAATTCTGATCGGAAGTGAAATTGTTCACTACACCATGAACGAATCAATCTTTTCTTCCTATCTATTACAGCCAACAAAAAAATCCAAATTTTGGTTTGATAAAAAATCCAATCTGACGACTATTTTTAAAATCGTTCCTAATCGATTGTGTCCATCAACGCAGATTATTTACAACCAATCCAATCAGAATTTCATCCGTGGCCACCTTAAGGGCCCGTTTCCACTATCGCGGTTTCCGCCGCGATTCCACAGAGTTTCCCCGCACATGAATCGCACGGGGAAACTCTGCCATAGGGAATGACGGCGCTGCGGCGGAATCGCTTGCGGGAGTGATTCGGCCGGAACCCCCCACAGAATTCGCGGCGGAGACTGCGAATCCCATAGCCGTGCATGGTACGGCTCATGGGATTCGCCTGCGATCCCGTTCAGTGCCGGCGTGCGTCTGCGAGACGCACGCCGCACTAGTGGAAACTAGCCCTAAGAGTAGGTCCACACTGGTCAGTTGTAGATCGGATCCGTTTTTGTAAAAAAAAATGTTTTCCTCCGTTTTCCCAGTATTTAATAAAATTGAAGCATACGTTTCCAGTCCGTGGAAACGTATGCCCAGCATGTGGGATTAGGGGGCCGCCATGCTGGAGGTGGTAGCAGCCAGGGTGGGGTCAGCAGGGAGGGGGATCGCCCACCCCCCTCACCTGGGTCCCCCGTCCCCGCTCCCCCACCAGCTACTTGCGAAAAAGTTCTTAAAATTTATTTAGGCAGCGAGCGGAGCTTATCTTCTTTACTTCCTCCGCTTGCCGCTAGACTTCCTGCAATGTCGCCCTCTATACTTTGGAGGGCAGCATTGCAGGAAGTAATGCGGTGAGCAGAGGAATTAAAGAAGATAAGCTCCGCTCGCTGCCTAAATATATTTTAAGAACTTTTGCGCAAGTAGCTGGAGGGGGAGCGGGGATAGGGGACCTAGGTGGGGGGGGCAACCCCCTTCCCCGACGGCCCCCCCTTCCTGGCTGATACCACCTCCAGCATGGCGGCATCCTCCCCACGCACAGGCTGGGACACAGAAAACGGATCCGTTTCTGTGTCCAGAGCTGTCTGTGTAGAGGAGGATCCATTTTCCTATTGCCCTTCACTACCCTTCCGTGTATCCAGATCCATGTGCGGTCCAGGAAAATGTTGCAAATCTGGATAGTCCATTTAGTTTTTCAAAACGGATCGCCCTGAACGCAGGCAGATCCGGTTTTTCTTTGAGTGAAGAAGGCTGCTATTTCTTGCTATTTCTAACATTGGTATCCGTAGCTTTGTTTTTGATCCGGGCCAAAAAACTGAGCAACGGATACGTTTCTAAAACAAGTGTGAACCTACTCTAAGTGAGTGCATTTCTTGTTTTTATTTTTAATTAGATTTTGGTTTTGTGCTATGTGCAACTGTTTTTTTGAGGTACTCACATTTACTTTTTGAGGAGCCTGCCATACTTGATAGTCTGCCATGTCAGTGAGCCCTGGGTGTGGGGAGTCTTGCATGATTTGTGAGTACAGGCCCTTTCTGTGGTGTTTCATGTACCGGGAGTGTGGTGAGGGGGCAGGACTAAATCATATAGTGGCATATCATATAATATGTCATGTCATATCATTTATGATTTACTGCATGTATATAAATCAGGGGTCTCAAACTAGCGGCCCGCGGGCCATTTGCGGTCCTCGATACAATATTTTGTGGCCCGTGCCGGCAAAAGCTTCCTTATAGTTCGCTTCAGTGCTCCCAAGTAATCCGCTGCATCCCCGCCGCTAACCGAGGGCTGCAGAGCCCCCAAATCGCCCGGGGGGGGGGGGCAATCCGCCGGCATTTCCTGGAAGGGGCAGAGCTTTCAGCTTCAGCTCTGCCCCTCCTAACGTCAATCGCCGCACGGATCGCCGCCTCTCTCTGTGAAGGAAGAGTGACGTCAGGAGTGGCAGAGCTGAAGCTAAAAGCTTTGCCCCTATCAGGAAATGCCTGCGGATTGCCCCTTGGGCGATTTGGGGGCTCTGCAGCCCTCGTTTTGCGGTGGGGACACGGTGGATTACTTGTAATGGGAGCACTGAAGCGATTTATAAGGTAAAATAGGCAAAATAGTTCGCTTCAGTGTGAATTTGATTTTGAAATAAAAATCAATGCAAGGGACGGGAGGACACGGGGGGGGGGGGGGGGAAGTTTGCTGATTGTGAAATCCCTTATGCGGCCCAGCCTCATCCTGACTTTGCCTCCTGCGGCCCCCAGGTAAATTGAGTTTGAGACCCCTGATATAAATCATATACTGTCAGTGTTACATATCAGTGTTTATTCTGTGGGAACTATAGTGACTTTTTTATATCTTATATTTTTTTTATATTTTTGAGACTTTTTAGGAACTCAGTAGGAGCGCGACCTCTATATCCTTTCTCCTTCACTTTACTCCCCTTATTTAATGTACAGAATGTACAGCGCTGTGTGACATGTTGATGAGTTATGCATAAAAGATAATAATAATAATACGTAAATCAAATGTTATATTAGAAAATTCCTTAATTTTGTATTTAGTAAATAACCCCCATGCTACCTCAAACAGCAGATGTTTCCTATTACTTGAGTCTATACTCATGTATGTAGCATGCAGAAACATACAGGTAAGGACTAAGGAGGCAGAATGAAGGGCTGCAGAAAGATGTTATGTAATATCTCTACTTTCACTGGCAGCCTCGTGTGACCAGGAATATGCAGGTTCTGTGCCTGTCACGGCATGTCCTGCCTTATCCTGCATGTGCGTGACAGCCAAATGCCTTTCCCTCATGATGTCATTTAGCAGGTCACCTTTGTTAGCATATTCCCGTAACTTATATGCAAATAAAAAACACAGTCAAGTTTAAACGTCTCCTAATTAGAAGATATTTGGACCAAACAGAGTATGCAAACCTTTAACATGCAAACAGAAAATCATAAACAGAAGCGAGAAAAAGGAAGCCAAGCAGCAAAAAGGAATAATGTCAGCCCCTCACTGCTGCACCACAGAGAGCCTGAGGCAGTCTGAGGGAAAACAATTGTTTGTCTTTATACAGAAAAGAGTTTGAATCTCTTAGGGCCTGAGCCCACTGACGCAGTTGTGTCCGCTTTTCAGTTACACATCAATGTTACAGATGCTGAAAAGCGTACAGAAGCGGACACAACGGCGTTAATGGGCTCAGGCCCAAAGTATGAACCACTTTTCTATTTAAATGCTGTCTGTGACTTCCCGTGGGAGTTGAGAGAGTTTCCTTATTTTTCTGTTTCTGGAACAACCATGACTTTAATTTTAACAGCGATGGTCTTGTGGACATGAAACAAGGATCAGCAATGCATATTTCATGAGGGTTCTAAAGCTAGGCCTACACTGTACAACTGTTTCCACAGATTAGTCATTAGATTTGATAAAAACATTAAATCTAGTGAAAATCTAAAGGAAACCTGAGATGTTTAATAGTGGTGTATTTATACTTACCTGGGGCTTCCTCCAGGCCCATTAGATGCATGGAAAAAAACTTTTAAATATTGTTTTGGTGCGCAAAATATATATAGAGTAAATAAGGTAACATGTAATGATCTGCTCAGCTGCCTGTGCAGGCAGGCAGCTTTTTGACCATTGTTTAGGTTTGCATGCTGCAGGACTCTGGAAAGAAGAGCTTCTGTCAGTTTTGCAGCTTGTGCTTGCTGAGGAATTTGCATACGTTGTCATGCAAATTGCCTGGCCACATTCATTGGAGGCGTGTACTATAAGTACTATGTGTTTCCCACAATGCTTGGCTGGTCATAAGGATTCCTTCCTGTGAAACACTCCTGGAGGAGTGTCAGCCTTACTCTTTGTTTGAAGTTCAGCTTAGAGTAATTTCTGAAACTGCGCTAGGCAGGTTCCCCTAGTGCAGTTAGGATTGCTTATCTGTTTTTGTTTGTTCTGTTGCGATTGTCCTGTCCCAGCGGTGGTCGACAGGAAATCGTTCTGATCTCTGTTCTTGGAGTATAGCTGGTGCAGCGGTTGCTACCAGCTATCTCTTCTGATCTGTCTCACTTGGATCGCACTAGCATCTTGCGCTAGCGCTGTGGATCCTTCTGTTCTGTCTCCTTGGATCACACTAGCCACTTTCCGCTAGTGCTTTGGATCCTTCTGTTCTGCCTTCCTGGATCGCACTAGCATCCTGCGCTAGTGCTGTGGATCCTTCTGTTCTGCTACTCTGTCTGCCTGGATCGCACTCGCCTAGCGCTAGTGCTGTGGATCCTTCTGTTCTGCTACTCTGTACCTGGATCGCACTAGCATCCTGCGCTAGTACTGTGGATTCTTCTGTTCTGTCTTCCTGGATCGCGCTAGCCACTTTCGCTAGTGCTGTGGATCCTATCTCTCACTTGTCCCTGTTTTCGTGTGTCTGTCTTGTCTGCTACGAACGCTTGCTGGAGGCTCGGTGAGGTAACCGTTAAGCAAGCGCTCGCGTCCTCTGTTACATGTTTGTCTGTCGATGGTTAGTTAGGCGTGCTTGTCTCTATTGTGCTTATAGCGTGGAGACCGCGCATGAACGCGTGCACTGTTGCGAATGACTGCGGTGTTCGCGTTCAGTTAGCGTTTGTTATTTTTCCGTATCTCCTCATTGTATGATTTGCTGTGCCTTTGCTATCCTCATATTCTGTTCTGATCTGCCTTGTGTCACTTTTGGCAATCGCCTTTCTTGCGGTTGCGTTTCTGTTTCGTATCTGCTGTTGTGTGTGCGCTGTCGCGGGGTGGCGACTAGGTTGGTGCACACACATACAACCTGTCCCTTTGCTCGTTCTCATTCACAATCGCTTCCCTTGCGATTGCGTTCTGCGCTTCGTACAATTCCTGTCTGGCATTTGTGGAGGTACAGAGGATTGGTTCCTCTGCACTCCTCAGCGCCATCTGCCGACACCATCTGCTGGGTTCCTGCAATTATACACTTGTGGAGGATTTCCGCCGTATCAGTGCACGCGTTGTGCGCTGATCACGGAGAAAGTTCCGCAATCGTTACATAACAATTATAGGTTTGTCCACAGGTGGTGCGCTGATATTATAACAGAAGTACAGTAGGCAAGTATATAGCGCGACACAATCCTGTTACTTTGGGTTACAGTTCATCTAATACAGTCTCAGTATATAGCAATCCACTCTGTATCCCACTTTGTGGACCTTCTGGTTCTCTACACCTCCACCACACCCGAATATGGAAAGGGACTCACCCTTTACTAAGACCACCAGTTTGGTCTTAGTTAGGCACTGGGGTTATTCCCGGGTCACCCCCGACCACTGCGATCTATAATGGGTCCTTATATCTTGCTCTCATATGCACTGTTCAGTGGTTACCTCCAAATAAAAACTCCACATAGTGTGATACTGTTTCAACTTATAAAACTTTAAAATTTATTGCACTTACAAATGTCCACATTTGGCGTGGAGTGTAGCGAGCGGACGAACGCGGGGTGTCCATAACGGCTGTGCGTGCGGCAGCCATCCTGCGGATAATACGCTCAATTGAGGGAGCCCACCAGTGGCCACCGATGCGGGGGAGAGCCCGCTGAAAAACTCATGCTGGATTTTAAAAGTGGAAATTTGTAAGTGCAATAAATTTTAAAATTTTATACGTTTAAACAGTATCACACTATGTGGAGTTTTCATTTGGAGGTAACCACTGAACAGTGCATATGAGAGCAAGATATAAGGACCCATTATCATAGATCGCAGTGGTCGGGGGTGACCCCGGGAATAACCCCAGTGCCTAACTAAGACCAAACTGGTGGTCTTAGTAAAGAGTGAGTCCCTTTCCATATTCGGGTGTGGTGGAGGTGTAGAGAACCAGAAGGTCCACAACGTGGGATACAGAGTGGATTGCTATATACTGAGACTGTATTAGATGAACTGTAACCCAAAGTAACAGGATTGTGTCGCGCTATATACTTGCCTACCATTAGAAGCATGGGCTCCCTCGCCTTCCTCCTGGGTGACTCCGTTCTCTCATTATCGCCACTGGTAATCTGTCTGGTCTCCCTCTTCTACACATGGGCAGCTTGACTGTGCGACCCCACAGTTGCGCTCGCACACTGCGCAATGGGGACATGAGGCCCTTGAGCTCCCTCACCATCCTCTACAGCAGCGGCTGTAGAGGATGGTGAGAGGATGTTGAGGGAGCTCAAGGACCTCATGAGGCAGGAGGAGCCCAAAGTAAGTAATATAAATACACCACTATTAAACATCTCAGGCACACTTTAAGAACTTAAGCCCCATATACACGCTTATACACCCTAGATGAAATTTGTCCAGGGCCGCCTATAACCACCACCTCTGCCAAGAAACCAGCATGTATGTGTACCGCAGCCCTGAGCCACATTAATCAATGCCATGAGGATCAACCAGTCCGAAACAGTCCGTATGCATGTTGGATTATTGTGGCTCTGTACACTTAACAAGCTTACACATCGTTGCATTCCAGCAGATCTGGAGATGTGTTTAGCTTACAGGGACAACAGAGATGATTTGCATATTCAGCAGTGATGCATTGTGGGACACCTCATATGCTCACTCCAACTTGAATAATCGCAAATTCCTTCTGCTTTAAGAAGACACATTTCTGTTTAACAAGGCGGAAGAGCAGGTAAAGGATCAACATCAGGAAATATATTGATTGTTTACCTGATGATCTACCACGGATCATAGAGTGTGTGTCCGGCCTCAGTTCTATTAGTTAAAGGGAACCTGAAGTGAGAGGGATATGGAAGCTGACATGTATTTAATTTTAAACAGTATGCAATGCCTGGCTGTCCTACACAGTACTTGTAACCATAGACCCTGAACAAGCATGCAGATTTTAGGTTTGTGATTCAGAAGCTATTTAAGCCAGTAAGATCAGCAGGATGCCAGGCAACTGCTATTGTTTAAAAGGGAATAAATATAACAGCCTCCATATATTAACCTCTCACTTCAGGTTCAAGATCCTCTGCCCAGCCACACTTGTATAAATCACTCAGCTCTCCCTGGAGCGCAGGAGAAATGTCACATATATGTATAGTAGGAGTGGAAATTTTATTTGAGCTTCTTAAAATAAACTTGAGTAATTTTCCTAAAGCCCGATTCCAAGAATATAACTTATTTTAGTTTTGGATCATGTGGAAAAGGGTTAGAAATGCCTGTGTTTTTTTTCTTGCTGTCTGTGCTCCAGGTAGATATATATCACTTCCAGCTCATATGAACTCTATAAAGATTTGCAGTTTTAATATAAACTCTGGTAGTAACAAGCATAAAAATTACTTTTTCCTCTTCTACGTTATCATAGCTCCCAACCGTCCATCTTTTGGAGGGACAGCCCCTCTTTGGGAACCCAGTCCCTCTGTCCCTCTTTCTTCCTCATTTGTCCCTCTTTTTGGACTCATTGTCACGGAACAGCCGCGAGAAATGAAAACGCAACCGCAATCAGTTTCCTGCCTCAATTGCCTTACGCTGCCAAATCAGAATCTCATGTCTGTGGATACCATTCAGTCCAGCCTGGAAGGTCTCTGCTGTCTTCATAAGAGCAGCAGAGTTCTTTTCATGAAACCTGGTGCCTGTGACCTGTTAGCCAGAGGTGTAAACTCAAAGCTTGTCCCAGCTGATTTCACATTCAGATGCTAATTAAAGTAACCAAAAGGTCGCTTTCATACAGGGCTATCCCAGGAAGCTAGTCACAGATTGAAACTAGACATCCTGGCTGCAGCAAAAAGCAGGAAGAAATGAATGTTGTATATGGTTTTTTGCATATTTAAGGATTACCGTTCAGGTGAGAAATGTGAAAGTTATATCATTCTGCTGGTCCGGATCTTGTGAGTATTTTGATATTAAATTGGGGCCACTGGCATAACCAGAACTCGGGGGATTCCACCGTTGTTTAACTGGGCATGCAAACATGCCCAAGTTTGGTATCATATGAACTGGCCTAGTCTGAGAAATATGAATATGTGATGGTCATGTGTGTGCGGAAAGCGTAAGCCGAGATATGGCAAATGTCATATTTGGTGGGCCTAGAGCACCCCTCCAGGGAGCACACCGCCCCTGTCCAACCCCTGGGCTGTACATGAGGCTCCACCCAAAGGTGGGCATTGTTCAAAAGTGTTTGCAAGGGACCACTCCCTGAGTCCTCCAAATTCCACCTTCACAAAAGCACTCTGCCAGCCAGGGGACCATGTGGTTGGCGGCCATCTTGTCTGAGCTGAAACAAAGGACACATGGCTAGCGGCCATCTTGATCGGCCATCTTTGCTGAAACTGAACAAAGGACATTTTCCAGTTTGCTTGGATTTTAAACTTTGCTGAAACTGAACAAAAGGAACTCTACAAGTTTTCCCAGAACGGACATATTTCCACAAACCCTAAGTATTTTCTCCTTTTTTATTTCATACTGGCTCTTAATGTCTCAATAATTGTTGATTTTAATAATTGTCTGTATATATTAATTATTTATATTGCTTTCAATAAACTGACGCTATCGTCAGTAGTTGTTCTAGCTACCCTATTATTCAGCATACACAGAAACTGATCCCAGGTCTCTGAAGAGACGCTACTATTGTTTGTTGTTGGCTAGACAGAATACAGCGTGTTTTAACCGTTTTTATTTGTAGATCTAGGCTCAGACAGTCAGCGGGCTCCTCTGTCCCATGGTAACAGAGGTGGTGGCAGTTATACCCTGAACTAGTGTGTAAGTTGTAATTACAGTACCTCACGGGCTCCCTTCTGGTTTGTCTGCGGCCAATTCCCAACGGTTCCTGCGCATTGACTGCGACCAGAGTTCGGAAGGCCATTTGCGGTCTGACCACTGGGGCTCCTGTGACACTTATGTACAGAAATATCTAAATATCTGTAATTTTCTACTGGACAACTGTCTTTTAATATACTGTAAATGTTATTTATATCCTTTAAATTGATATATTTTTTCTTGTTTTCTAATGTTAATATGAAGTAAAATGAACCAGGACAGAAAGACCAGTGTGGTTTGAATTATAAAACAACATATTTTTCCAATGAAATCTTTATGGTATGCGTGACTAGGGGTGTGTTGGGGGCGTGATTAGGGGTGTGGCCTAAGTGTCCTTCTTTCTTATCTCAAAATGTTGGGAGGTATCCATTATACAAGAAATGCCAAAAAATTCAAAAGAAGATCCAACATCCAAATAATTATCTCTCCCTAAAATTAGATTTAAACAACAAATACAGGCCCGGTCCGCCCATGATGCCAAGTGAGTTGACGTCCTCAGGCGGCAGAAGTCTGGGGACAGCACCAGGCAGAAACAGGAAGTGAAGAGAATGCCTGGCCAACCTATACTGGGGGCAACTGTACCTAGCTACCAACACTGGGTGCACCTATACCTGGCTGCCTACCTATACTGAGGGTGTTTTTTGGGAGGCTCACCGCAGCTGTAACATGCAGTGCAAATTGTTGGCTGCTGTGCGATCATTCCAAATCGGTGGGGGCGCGGGGGCGCATCTTCACAAGTTTGCTTCAGGCAGCAAAAAGTCTAGAACCGGCCCTGAACAAATAGTTTACATTTCTGGCTCACATCAATCTCAGTGATTTGAAATACCGTAAGCATCCCAATATAATACAAGAAAAAACATTCTCAAAAGGTTAAAACTTCTAGGTTATGTTTTTGAATGCATATTGCCTGAAATATGGCATTTGATCCGTTGCAAATAAATCATTTTTGCACTACAGGTAATCCATGTAGGTGAAGCAGGTGGTGGCACCTGACCCCGAGCACCTGAGCTGGGCACCGTTATACTACTAATGCTATAATGTAATTGCTGAGACTCCAAATGACTTCTCCTGCCAAGTTGCTACAACTTTTAAGCGGCAGCAGGGTGAGCGGTGTATTATTACCCATGCCAGTGCAGAGTCACTCTTCATGCACCCCCAGCTTTGGACTAGCCCATTCACACTGGCCATGCATACGTAAGACCCCCCCATACCCAGCAGAATAAAGCTGCTCATGCATGTCTTTCTTCCTCCATGCTCAAGTGGCTCGTCCTACACGGACCTCACTCCGATTCCCTTGTACCCAGCCAATAACATCGGTGTAGCCGGCCGTTGTGTGTTGTTTAATGACTAGCAACTGAAGGATAAACTGGTTACAATAAGCCTAGCGTAGGTGGAACTTGAAAAGAAAATGCAATAACTGATAGGTGTCATATTCTTAGAAATTGAATGATTTCAACAGATTCAAAATAAAGCAGGATACAAAGCATAAAAATAGAGTATTATCCAATAAAAATAATGATAGGATTTCACTTCCTTGAGTATCCTTTCCATCCTCTATCTAAAGTTCCCTGTCATTAAAAATGTTTCACACTGATATACGTAAAGCAGATTGTATTTATGTTTTCTTGTCCAGACCGGTTACATTGTGTCCTGGCCTTTTTATGATTAATAAGAGCTTTGGCACATCAGGAAGCCTGAAAAAGATTTCCTGTGCAGAGGTAGACATCTCTAATTAAACGCTGAACTGGTGGAAGCTTTATTATTCCTGAAGGTAGCTAATGAACCTGCAGCAAGCCTAATAATAAGAACTAATAAAAGTGACGCATGTTTATTTTGGGCCACATTTCCTTACTGACTCATGACGGTGAAAATACACTATTTCACATTACACATTGTGAAGTCCATGAGGTACAGAATGGAATGGTCTTGGATTCAGACATGGCTAGCCAGCACAGATCATTGTATAGATGTCCCGTGATTATGTGAATGTTTGTTATGGAAAGTGCATTCTGTTTTAGATTCAAAGGTTGCTGTTGGTAAAGCAATGAACTGGTGAATGGCCATTTGCCAAGAAAAAAAAGTAAAACAAAAACAAAACCATACACTTTAATTGCAGCTGCAGGTTGCCATTTTTTAAAATGGCATAAATGGTAAACATACCCTGTAATCCGCTCATTGTCATTGAGGCTAATATTGTTTTACACTTTCAAAGTGACGAAAGCTATTTGGCAATCGATAAAGTGAGGTCTATGTTCACTGCTGCCTTATAAATATGGTGATTGTCACTTAGGGTTTGATTCACTTAGACAGAGAGCATGCCTTATCAAAGTTAAAGCGCCTTATCAAAGTTAACACGCCTTATCAGAGTAGCATAGCAAGCGCTATGAACTTATGCCTGCTAATTGGCAATGACGAGAGCTCCACTCGTCCTGCCCTGAGCACCTGTGGCTTCTTAGCGCTCGCTGTGCTACTCTGATAAGGCGTGCTAACTTTAATAAGGCATGCTATTTGCCTTAGTGATTCAAGCCCTTAGTGTCAGTAGTTATTAGCGACAGTGGTGAAAACAGGTAAACCAGTATAAACAAGAGGATAATTTAAGCTGCCTAATACTTCTGTAATCATGACGATCAGCTGATCTCCAGAAAAGTGCTGTTTATTCTGATCACCAGCTTTATAAACAGGTTCAGAAATTTAGCAAGTCAAGAGTTTTTAGTGCTCAAATGGCCCGTTTCCCCTAGCATGTATATCTGGCCGAATCTGCAGAGTTTTCCCGCAGGCAAATCTGCCATAGGGAATAATGGTGCCGCTGGCCGGATCGCTTGCCAATTGCCATAGCGACTCGCCCGACATTGCTGTCAGTTTTGGTGCAAGTGTCAGCGAATCCCATAGTCGTGCATGGCACAGTTTCCGGTATTCGGCTGCGCACTCGCAGAAGAGGAAGTGCCGCCGCACATCTTGTAGGACACATGGCAGCTAGAGGAAACCCAGCCTAAATCCTAAAGTATGCAAAGATCAGTATAATTACTCCACCCTATAAGTGAGTGACATGTATAAAAGCTCAATATTTAGGGGACTCTTAAACAATGCAAATTGCCTGGCTGTCCTGCTGACCCACTGGCTCTAATGTTTTTAGTCATAGACCCTGAACAAGCTTGCAGGTCAGGTGTTTCTGACTGACTGGATTAGCTGCATGCTTGTTTCAGGTGTGTGACCCGCCACTGCTGCAGCGAAAGAGATCACCAGAACTGCCAGGCAACTGGTATTGTTTAAAAAGACATAAGCATGGCAGCCTCCGTATCTCTCTCAGTTCAGATTACTTTTGAAGGGGACCTGAAATGAGATTAATATGGAGGCTGCTATCTTCAACATTGCCAGTTGTCAATACTATTGTGCCTTTTCATACAGAAGTAGTGGGCTGATAATTGCAGATCACCACCCTTTGCCTGTTATAAATCATATCACTCCTTTAAAGTGACACTGAAGCAAAAACAATTATAATATAATGAATTGTATGTGTAGTACGGATAATGGATAGAACAGTAACAGTAGTGATATAGCTTTTTTTTTATAAAATACATTGCATCATTCTCTCATATTTGCAATTACAAACCACACTTTGTATTTTATACAATACAATACAATACAATAACATTTCTATAGCGCTTTTCTCCCATAGGACTCAAAGCGCTTAGGCTCTCTCAGATTCAGTAATTAGTAGGATGAAGTATTCACACAACAAAAGTTATATTTCTGCAAATGCCAGACTGAACAGGTGGGTTTTCAGTCTGGATTTAAACACGTCCAGGGATGGGGCTGTCCTGATCTGTTGAGGTAAGGAGTTCCAAAACGTAGGGGCAGCATGACAGAAGGCTCTGGGACCAAAAGTTTCTAAGTGGACTCTGGGTATGACTAGATTATTAGAACCTGTGGATCTGAGAATGCGGGGATTGCTTCGCAGCTGTAACATATCTTTCATGTATCCAGGGCCTAGATTATTCAGGGATTTAAATGTCAGTAGGCCGATCTTGAATAGGACCCTCCATTCTATAGGTAGCCAGTGAAGGGAATGCAGGACTGGCGTTATGTGGCAGTGATGGGGTTGGTTGGTTAGCAGTCTGGCAGCAGTATTCTGTATCAGCTGTAGGCGGTACAAGGCCTTTTTTGGAAGGCCAGTGTAGAGAGCATTGCAGTAGTCCAGTCGGGATGTGATGAAGGCGTGGACTAAGGTTGGCAGATCTTCTGGGGGTATGAGGTGCTTGATTTTTGCAATGTTCTTCAGGTGAAAATAGGATGATTTCACCACAGCAGAGATTTGAGTTCTGAAGTTTAAATCCCCATCAATTAGAACTCACAGGCTACGCACATGATCAGAGCTGCGTAGATCCGTGCCTCCTATTCCCAGTGGTGAAGACTGCAAGTTAAGTTGTTTTGTTATCATGCTCTGCCCTCCAATCAGAAGGACTTCAGTTTTGTCTGCATTTAGTTTCAGCCAGTTGTCATTCATCCATTGCTGTAGTTCACGTAAGCAGGCGTTTTAAACAATGAAACAGAGCAGAGCTAATGACCCTTTGAACTCCACCTTCAGTAAAACTGTGACGGATTGCGGAGAAACCGCAGCGCGTTCTGGCAGTGAGGCGGCGGAATCCGCGCACAGAGCGGTGATTTCCCCGCAGCAACATGCTTCTGGTTTGTCTGGACCTAGTAGTGCACACAGATGGAGAGCTACGCGCGTGCGCCGCAAGACAGGCTCTTTATGCCAATAGGAGAAGGGTCAGCTGATCGAGGCGGTCAGCTGATCCCAGCTCAGCAGGTGATTGGTTGATGGGAGCTGGGCGGCGCTGTGAAGCGCTTTACTATATATATCTCTTGCTGTTCAGTTGCTGGTTGTCTGGCGTTGCGAATACCTATGTGTTAGCACTCAGACCTTAGTCAGATCCTTCAGTGTGGTGGAACCAGGAGGACCTGGGAATCCACACTTAGCCAGTTCACTGTATTATTATCTGTGTATTCTCTAGCATAGTTCCAGGGTGTAGAGACCAGGGACCTCACACCCCAGACTAGGAATGTTGTATATCATCTGTGTTACTCCTTAGACCAGTTCCAGGGTGTAGAGACCACGGACCTCACACCCCAGACTAGGAATATTGTATATCATCTGTGTTATTCCTTAGACCAGCCCCTGGGTGTGAGACCACGGACCTCACACTCAAGACTAGGCATTATTGGATATCTGTTTATGAATTGTATCTCTCCTGACTTCTCTTCTGTTTTCTGATACGGTACCTTCGCACATCTGATCTACTGTTGCCGACCCTGCCTGTCCTTGGTTACCGAATCTGTCTCCTGTCTCTGTACTTTATCTGCCTGTGTGTTGCCGACCCGGCCTGCCCGACCCTTCTGGCTGTCACCCAACCTTTGGGTGCTCAGTCCTCCTGCAGGGGTTCCCTGCTCCTCAGATGGGGGCCCTGCTGCAAAACCAGTCGGGGACTCTCCCTCCTGCAGCCCTTGACTGCAGTAGAGTCTTTCTCTACTTATTGGACCACCTGCTACCCCGGGGGTTCAATTCCTACTGTTACACCAAACACTTACAGGCTTCCGGTGTCTAGAAGTTAGTACTATATCTGTATTATTGGTGATTCTGCAAATCATCCATAATCAGGTATAGATCTGTATTCTTGGTGATACTGCAGATCACCAATAATCAGATTCTCTCTGGTTGCTGACACCTATCGTTACAAAAACCTTATCTGTTTCTTTAATGTATAAGTGCTTAAGAAAACAGGACGGTCTCCGCCCCAAGTTGGGTCAGAAAGCTCAGAGAAGCTCTTTTCCATAGATAACTGAAGTTTCTTAACTCTTTCTGTACTGGAAACAATATGAGACTTGTTTCTTTGCTACTAATGTTCTATTCCTTAGATGTACTACACATACAATGCATTCTTTCATAAGTTTATTTTCACTTCAGATTCCCATTAATACTGCTGTATTTATAAAGGGTAAATGCGATTAATGATGGTAGCAATCAGTATTTTGCTCACCTACCAAAATTAGTCAGGCCCAAGGAGAAAATTGTGGCCTAGTTGGGGTCAGTGTTGCCAACTCATCCCTTTAATTACTGACACATCTAAGTTATATAGGTTCTGGGGCTATTTGCACATAATCAGTACCTTAACTGCATCTACCTAGCCACAAAACCTGTATAATTCATATGTGTCAGTAATTAAAGGAATGAGTTGGCAACACTGGTTGGGGTCACAAGGCAGGGGTATATTTTAATTTTGCAGGCCCTGAGCAATGCAACTTTAATATGGCTACCTACTACTACAATTGGCTCCAGAGCTCTCCCAGTTCCAGGAACATGGAGAGCAACAGGGAGCCATAAATCATTCCTTTTGAAAGTGTTACCACGAAAGTCACAAATGGGTGTTTGAAAAAACTTTCTATTTACCACTTTTCCTCACTGTAATAAACTGCGTTCTGTGCTACTGCTATTAAAGAGACACTGAAGCGAAAAAAAAATGATGATATTATGATTTGTATGTGTAGTACAGCTAAGAAATAAAACATTAAGATCAGATACATCAGTCTAATTGTTTCCAGTACAGGAAGAGTTGAGAAACTCCAGTTGTTATCTCTATGCAAACAAGCCATTAAGCTCTCCGACTAAGTCTAAAGCAGCCCATACACTCAGCCGATTTTCTGGCCGACCGATCGATCGATCAATCGATTGCAAATCGGTTGGCCAATCGACCGATCGACGGCCGATTTCGATCGATTTCGATGGATTTCCATCGAACTTGCAGGGTGGAAAATTTAGGTCGATCTGATGAGATTGCTTATCAGTTTGCATTGGCCTTAATGGAAATCTGATGGCAAAAAAATGCCATCAGATCGAATTTCAATAGATTTCAAACTGAAATCTATTGGAATTCTATCCTGGTAAAAAATGTTCTAAAAACGCATCAGATAGATCATCAGATGCATTTCTTATCTATCTGCTGCCAATCTGACGAGTGTATGGGCACCTTTAGTCGTGGAGAGGGCTGTTATCTGACTTTTATTATCTCAACTGTAAGTGAACTGTTTACTTTTTCTCTGCTAGAGGAGAGGTCATTACTTCACAGACTGCTCTGAAAGACTCGTTTTGAATGCTGAGTGTTGTGTAATCTGCTCATATTATAGAGTGATGCAATGTTAGAAAAAACACTATATACCTGAAAATAAAAGTATGAGAATATTTTCTTTGCTGCTAATCTTCTAGTAATTATTCATAGTACACAACCAATTCACTATATCATATTTTTTTTTCGCTTCAGTGTCTCTTTAAGTCAGCTATAAATCAATGCAATCGTCTGACCGCTATTTTATATATAAGGCAATGGCAGTTTTTCCCAATAATTAGCAGCAAAAGTGTCGATCAGAGGAGAATGAGAAATCCTAAAAAAAGAGACGCTCATGCCAATTAGCATCAATTGGCATGTCTATGAATGTGGTGATCAGCCGGCATCCAGAAAAGTGCTGTCAGTTCTGTAGAAATAGCATTTTTCTAGTGATTAGCTGACTGGCACATTTATAACTAGGTCCATTCATTGCTCGTCAATTAACTATACATGTTTCGAGCTCATCTAAGCTCTTCCTCAAGGTAAAATGAGTCACCCACCCTGGGAGAACTGGGTAGTAAGGTACAAGGAGATAGGTTGGAGGGATGCAGATAGATGGACAACAGTGGTGGACAAGAATAATGAATGGGCTTAGTGGGCTCAGTGAAAGTATTGTGCTTATACTTTTATGTTTAGATGTAACAGAAAGGACACTTTCACTGCACTGCTGAATCACTAAATCGCAAAACGCTAGCGATTTTCAAATCGCTAGGTTTTGCTATTAACATAGGAATCGTGGTAGGTATTTTCCACTAACGCGATTTGATTTTGCCCAAAGCAAGATCACATTCGGGAGCAATTTTTAAAGCGATTTTGCAATGCAAGTGCAATGCGCATACAAAATCGTGATCGCGATCGTGTAAAAAATTAGTGATAAAATTGCTAGTGGAAAAGGGCCCTAACACTAAGTAACACTAAGGCCCTCATTGGAAGAGATCGGGTACATTTCTTCTTGTTGCTGATTAGGAAGGACTCACTTTTATATATTCTTGTGGCTTTTCTTTTCAGACGCACAGATTGTCTCTGACGTCACAGATGTAACTGAACCTTTGTGCAATATCTCTGGATGATTTCAGTAGATCAAGTTGTACAACAATTAATTTGAATTTATTTGGAACTCTGTTCAATATTCCTGGCATTAACCAGTAAAGTGACACTGAAGTGGAAAAAAAAAACTTATGATGTAATGATTTGTATGTGCAGTACTGATGATTGATTGAACATTAGTAGCAGTAACAGCTGGGTCAGCCAGCACACTTGCGGTGCGGTTCAGCGGGCGTTTGTGGGTTTCTGGAGGGTGAAATTTAGCATGCCAGGATATTTGTGCCTATAGGCTCCTGTGACGTAAATCCGGGCCTGACTGGAAACGATATCTGTGCTGCTAATGTTTCTTAGCTGTACTAACAGCAGGAACTTTAGTGTTAGGACATCTGCTCTGGAGATTTACCTCAACGTTGGTGCAGATGTCCAGTATATCTATATTTTTGCATGCAAAACTATGATGGAAGCTAAAATTTCTCCATAGACCAGTATTGCATTGTTTGGATGCGGGCGTACATTTTAGTCCAGGGGGGGCGGTGTGCGCCACAGCGATTAACCATTCAATTGTACAGTATTGGGTCAGGATGCGCAGCCTTTTACCTATATTTTGTACCCACAGTTCTGTAACTACCAGGCTAGCAGCACCCATTGTGCTATCCTGTTTTGCATGGTAAGTATTTAGTTTAGTTTTGCATATGTTTTGCATCTGTCTGATTGCTGAGTGTGTATTTGAGCTATTTAAGCGGTGCATATGAGGTGGTGAGTCATTCAGATGCGGCCCATATTGGTGAGCGCTTGCTTTGTTTCCTGCTGTCTGTATTGAATGTAAGTTACACATTTTAGCATAGCAGCTGCCAGGGTAAAGACATTTGCTTTTAACTTAGGTCAGTTTAGTGTTAGGACATCTGCTCTGGAGATTTACCTCAACGTTGGTGCAGATGTCCAGTATATCTATATTTTTGCATGCAAAACTATGATGGAAGCTAAAATTTCTCCATAGACCAGTATTGCATTGTTTGGATGCGGGCGTACATTTTAGTCCAGGGGGGGCGGTGTGCGCCACAGCGATTAACCATTCAATTGTACAGTATTGGGTCAGGGATGCGCAGCCTTTTACCTATATTTTGTATCTTAGCTGTACTACACATACAAATCATTATATCATACATTTATTTTCATTTCAGATTCCCTTTAAGGGATGAAACTGAAAAAGGTTTGTGCAATAGATTGTGGTGTGCTGAGGGGTGTTTATTGACACCAATCCTAGAATTTCACAGCTGCAGAACATTCTGAGGCAGTCGCATAGCTAAGGAGCTACGGGCCCCGGTGCAAGTTTACATTGTGCCCCCTAAGCACTCTATACATAACAATCGATACAGCACACCAAAACTTGACATGGACAACCACAATGTCAGAGATGCAAGAAGGGGATGGGGAACAGTGTGTTAATGATTACCACTATTCAAAGCATCTATTGAAGTGATTATTACCAGCATAGGACCAATAAAGAGAAAATACTGTTGTTGAGGCTGGGCCCAACGGGGCCCCTCTGGCCCATGGGGCCCGATGCGTCCGCAAGCTCTGCACCCCCTACTGCTACGCCTCTGTTTTTAGGTGATTTACCAAAGGAAATGTACATTGAGAAGTAGCAAGAGTTTGTTAAAAGGAGCCCGAAGTGTGATATTTATTTCCTTTTAAACAATATCAGTTGCCTGGCTGTCCTGCTGATCCTTCTGGTCTGTAGGGTCTAAATCACACACAAGAAACAAGCATGCAGCTAATCTTGTCCTATTAGGCTGCACAAGGGGGCAGAAGGCTGCACAATGGGGGGACAGAAGGCTGTACAGGCAGGGGGACAGGAGGCGGCCAAATGGAGACACCTGCAGACCATAAGATGCAAGGACCCCCCCCCCCCCCCCCCACACACACACACACACACTTTTAGCGGAGAAAAGGTGCGTCTTATGCTCCGAAAAACAGAGTAAGTAGAACAAGTATTTATTTACTTATATATATTTTTCATTTAGATAGAATGGCTGTCCCAGCTGCTTTAGTGCTGAAGCCCATTTAGTTTCACGTGTAGCTGGTGATGCCTTCATGTCATTTTAGCACCGTCTGTCAAAGTGGGTAAAAACCGATCTGTGTAAATAAATAGATGAATGAAAAAAGTGGTTAGGCAGAACATCAGAAACAGATTATCTGCACAGCTCAGCGTCAGCAAACAGTAATGTCAAATAGATTATGGAAAAGTACCCTCACATGCTCTCTCATCAGGATGCTGTTTTGTTTAATTGCATTAGTGAGTATTACAACAAAAGTGATGATCAACTTCATAAATTTTCCTTTTTACACCCCTATAAAATGTCTCCTTCCAAGGATATGGCTTAGAACACAAATGAGTGCTCAGTAAATACATGAAAACATATGTGCAGCTGGTGCGTAGCTGGTAACTTTCCATTTATGACAAAATCAGCTACATGTGAATGGCTTTACAAGCTCCATTTGAAATCTACTATCCTTAATATTTACATGAGAGAAATCCAAAGCAGGCTCAGCACATAAAGTTTATTGTAGCGCTATTTATGCAGCACCAGCGTCATCCATCCAATCCAAACAGTTAGTGACAGGCTGAAAGAGAAAGTGAAGCATCAGGTGTTCAAGCTGGGAGGTGGGGAACTGTAATGAAAGCTGTGAGCAATAAGGAGAAAGTATTAAATATTAACAATGCATACATATTTAATGCCTTCCACATGCAAGACAAATGACAGTAGCCCAAAAATGGTAACACCGCCTCACAGAATTGACGATGGGAAGGACAGACACGGCCTGATTTACTGAGGCTGGCTTTACACTATGCCAGAGCGTTACCACATCCATTTTAATGGATGCAGTCTAATCTGTTATGTTCTGTTTTAGGGCCCGTTTAAATTACATGCGGTGCGATGCGGCTACATAGACGCATCCAGTGGCGTAGCTAAGGAGCTGTGGGCCCCGATGCAAATTTTACAATGGGGCCCCCCAAGCACTCTATACATAACAACAGGTGCAAGAAGGGGATGGGGAACAGTTTGATAATGATTACCACTATTCAAAGTATCTATAGAAGTGATTATTATGAGCACAGGACCAATAGAGAGCTAATACTGTAATTAAGGCAGGGCCCTTTGGGGCCCCTCTGACCCAAGGGCCCCGATGCGGTCGCAACCTCTGCAACCCCTATTGCTACGCCCCTGGACGCATCGCACTGCGGCTGCACTGTAACCAATGCACAGCAATGGAACAGTTTCCATTGCCTGCTGGTTATGAGGAGCGATTAGAGCATGCTGCAGATTCTCGGAAAGCCGCGTCCGCCCGCCGTCTCCTCCTATACACTTCCGCATCTCCCGGTGCGGAATGACGCTAATGGTAGTGGAAGTAATGCGTAGCTGCATTGCATCCCTTTGTATCCCATTCTCTAGTGGATACGGGCCTTAGGCCTTAGTTGTCCGTTTTAATCCGTTGGTATCTGCAAGGCATTTTCTTTGTATTTTAATGGACTGGAGAGGACAGTTTGATGACAACACCTTGAACTAGGCGCAGCTTCTTCCTGTGGGGAGGGAGTTTCTTTGTTGGTTGCAGAATTTGGATATCAAGTGACACAGGGGTCCCTAACTCTCGGTCCTCGACCCAGTGCCAGTCCACAGGCTGTGTTGCACCAATCCACGGGCCTGACCTCTAGCCTGGCCACAGCTGTTTTAAGGGGTGAAATGGCAAAGGGGGCAAAATAGGCTGTGCAGGTGGGTGCAGCGGACGGGTGAAATAACTCACCTCTCCTGGATCCATGGAGGACGCACATCACCTGTCTGCCTCCTCCCAGGGGTACTGTCTCTGGTGAAGCGCCGTCTGACCTCACGTGACAGGTGGTGCTGCACCACAGAGACGGAACGCCTGATCTGCAAGTTGAGTATTGTGAATCAGTGAAGTTTATAAGATGTATGCTACAGAGCAGGACTTCCCAACCCCATCCTGAAGTACCACCAACACTGCATGTTTTGCAGAAAACTACAAACCTTAACAGGCGAGGTAATTAGTGACTCAGCAGAGCTCATTAACTACCTCTGTGGATTTCCACAAAACATGCACTGTTGGTGGTACCTGAGGACGGGGCTGGAAAGCCCTGCTATAGACCATCAGTTCCGCATGTACAAGGTGGTGTATCTATGGAAATTAGCACCTAAGAGAAGCACCGAAGCTGTGCTTGGGGGAAAGGAGAGGGGGTGTGGCAAGCCCTGATGTGTGGCAAAAGGTCAGCCGTACATTGAAATATAAATAGGTCAACATTTAACACACAAAAAAATGTAGGCAGCAGCATATCTCCCAAATAGACCATAGGCAGCATGTCCTCAAAATAATAAAATTAGGCAGGCATTTCCTCCAAATATTATGTGCACTACATATGTGTTACAGCTATTGAGTGCGTTATTGTGATACATAACTCACTTTAGCAATAATACACATTTTGCTTGCATAATGCAAATTACCCTATTTGCGTAATGCCGCTAATCTTTATTAGCACATAGTAACGATAAGTGATAAGCCTATGATAGATGCCAGTAGTACAATGTGACCGACCCGCTGCAACAGACAACTCCCGTGACAGATTTCAGTAAAAGCCCCCAGTAACAGACAACCATTCCATGACAGCCTCCAATAGCAGACAGCTCCCCCATCATGACATATCCACCCCATGATAGTTCTCCTCCAGTGTAGGGTAATAGCACTTTCATGTCTAGACATTCTTCTGGACCTGCATGCATGTCAATTACACTGTTTCTCCAGCCGTCCAGTACCCCACCCACATCCTCAATGATTGGACCTTAGGAAGTTGGGAGGAGGAATCTTGGAGACACCACGCTGCAGAAATGAACCCTGGCAGGGCTGAAGAGTGCCAGAACATGAAAGTACTGTACCATCACCCAACACCAGCAAGTGACAGCTTTGCCCTCCTTTCAGTTGTAGATCAGATGTTTAGCTGCAAGTTGTACCACAACAGTTATTCTGGGGTATGAATGACGGAACATGGCTTGTGCCCTGTGTCCTCACTCACCAGGGCACAAGCCATGCTTGCCATACCTGAGATATGCCTCTCAGTACTGGCATGCTGACTGTATAGTTACTGCATACTGTACAGTTAAGAAGACAAGGGCCTTCTTCCAAGTAACTTGAAAGAAGTATTCGAGATAGCCTCTCTGTGCTGGTGTTCTTTATCTCCCATGGTGCTGTGCAAACTAAGTTATGAACATGTGTACTTAATACAGAGGTAGTGTCACGGACGATTGCGGGGACGCGGGCGCGTCCTGGAACCGCCCGTGAAGAAAAGAACGATCGCACTCGATTCCTGCATCGATTGCGCTTCAGATCAATAGAACCAAGATTTGATGTGTAGTATTCCTCTGCCTAGGAACAGCTGGGGGATCTGTCTTAGCTGAAGTGACAGCCTGGGGGGAAAGTGTTAATTAGCTTGGACATATTCCCTGTGGAAGGCACAATTTCCCTTTTGGTTCTGGGAACCAGGTGACACTTAGCTGATCTCATGGAGATGTTAATTAACCAAAGGATGCCTAGGTGCAGCCAAGCAGGCTACGAATCCACGGGAGGTCTTGACACTTTGCTCCCTAGTAAAGATCAAAGGAAAGTCAGCTGTTAGCAGCTAGAACACAACCTCAGTCTCATGGCATAATCCATAACTTCCCAGATCTGTCATATTTCTGGGGTTCCTGAGATGGCAGCTTCGCCAAACGTGGGGGAAGTGTAGCATGAGCCCCGGTGCTGGTTCTGAGGAAGTTTCAGAACATTCTGAGGTAAGGACTGCCAGTTAGGCAGTTTGAAAATGCCCTGATGATACCACAGGGGTCCCACCCCTCATGTCTGGTATCAGGGTAAATCGAGACAGACCTGAAAATGTTAATAAATCTGCCCTGTCCTGTACGGTTCTGTGAGATAGAGCCCATATATGGGTAGATATGATTTCTAGCCCCAGTACAAGGGGAGGGCTCATCTCATCTTTGAAGGGGGTGTATGGCTCCCCGCCCTCACTCCCTCCTACTGAAGCAGGGGCATAAGAATGGCTGAGGACCCAAACTCAGTGTCCTCCACACTGAAACATCTTGAATTCATCAGATGCCAGCTTGAGGATATGCTGGCATCCACCTGGTCTGAACTCTGAACTCAAATTGGAACCCAGAACTCTGTTTTCCCACAAAAAGGACATCTTTCCAGGAACTAAGTATTTTTCTCCCTTCTTTTATTTTTTATACTGGCTATTACTGTTTTAATAATTGTTGATTTTAATAATTGTCTGTATATATTAATTATTTATATTGCGTGAATAAACGACTTTCTCCAAGTCATTCACTGTCTGCTACCCTGCTTATCAGCACACACAGAACTGATCCCGGGTCTCTAAAGATACGCTACTGTTTGTTTGTTGTTGGCTAGACAGAATATCGTGTGTTTAACCGTTTTATTCGCAGGACTAGTCAGTCAGTTAGTGGGCTCCACGGTCCCATGGTAACCGCGGTGGTGGCAGTTTACTCTGAACCAGTAGGTGACGTGGTAATTACCCGTGTCTCACAGGCTCCCTTCTGAGTTGTCTGCGGCTAATTCTTAACGGTTCCTGCGCATTGACTGCGACCAGAGTTCGCACGATCTGTGCGCTGGCACCGTTTAGAAGGCTAAGTGCGGTCAGCCACTAGGGCTCCAGTGACAGGTAGTAATCAAGGAAAATGTAATACTAACTAATACAGACAGTGAACTAACAAAAACATGCAGCGGTTATAAGAAACAATAGGAGAGAAAGCACTGCCTTTACAACGATAAAATCTAAACCTACGACTGTCCTGCCTTTTTCTATATGTCTGTGACTTCCACATAAACCCAAACATTCTATAACAAATGTATTTTCACTGCTTATAGTTTTCTTAAACCAACATTAGCAACTGATTTTGCTGTTCCTTTTGGCTAAAGCCTGAGCTTATTGTCTTCCATTCTCTAGACTGAGGGTAACGAAGGCTAAATTATTTGCAACTGTACTTTGTTATATAAAATTCTGGCAGAGAGAACAGATGTTTCCAAATTCCTCCCCAATTTTGGTTCTTGTTTAGCTTTCCAGACTCGCAAATCAAACTTTTATGCAATGTGATTTTTGTCCAATAAACCTGGCATTCAGAGCACAGCGCTATCATTTTTCCTGAGAGGCAAAGTAATATTTTTTCAAGACAATTAAACTCCTTTCTTCAATCAAGGCAAGCAAGAAATAGCATGGATTTGGACAGAGCGGTTAAATGAAGTGCATGTTAACATACTTAGCTGAGAGAGTCTGGTTACAGTCGGTGCATGCGTTCGAAGGACTTCCTTCTGGAACATTTCATATCTCCATGTTGCGCATGGAAAACATACATTCAAATGGATATAAACAGATGTATCCAGTTTGTGCAGAGGATGAATACCTACAGGTTTATCGCGTCAGTAAAATGTTATGTTATGTTGAGCTTTTCAAGATAAATCATAACAATCATGTTTAAGTTGAACACTCTTCATGGACAGCAGGCTCTTAAAAGCTTAATTTACTGGTCTGCGGTAATGCAAAGTTTAAAGATGAATAACCTTCTTGGCTGGTTCTGTCTGTGCTGTGACTTGGCTTTATAGTGCAGCAAATTCAGAACGGTGGAGGTACTGCATGTTAATATTTATTATTACTATGACTGTTCCTTAAACACTGTAGATCACAAAGCGTAGTTGGAGAAGCCAATACAGACCAGGTGTTCCTCATTATCGTTCATTCACTTTCATTTATGGAAATAAATGAAATGGCTGGTGACAGCTCAACTGGTCGGTGTTAGGTTAAATGAGTCACTGGATGGCAAGGGCTCTGTTTTTTAGAAAACAGATGGGTCTAATGTGCTACTTGCCTCTTGCCAAAAAGATAAAAGCTGAACTACCCACAGACGTTAGACAGTGCTCTTCAGGCTTATGGCCAGTTTCTTGGTTTTTACTCAAAACATGGTTTTATAGTGGGCAACAGAATACTACTGGCCATCTCTGGAGTTTTGGTTGACTTTAAAGTGAACCTTTGTCCAGCTGTTCATGGCAGGAGACCCAAGCTGAATTGCAAGCTTAAAGGGAACCTAAAATGAGAAGGATTTGGAGTTTTCCTTTTAAAATAACACCAGTTGCCTGACTCTCCTGATGATCCTGTGTCTCTAATACTTTAAGCCACAGCCCCTCAACAAGCATGCAGATCAGGTGCTCTGACTGAGGTCAGACTGGATTAGCTGCATGCTTGTTTCAGGTGTGTGATTCAGCCACTACTGCAGCCAAAGAGATCAGCAGGACTGACAAGCAACTGGTATTGTTTAAAAGGAAACATCCATATCCCTCTCAGTTAAGGTTCCCTTTAAGCTGCTCCTGTTAGCCAACTGTCACTAGACTTGTGCACACTTGTCCTGCCACCAATATCACATGATTAGAGATAGTGATAGTTGGCCAAAGGCAGCAACTTACTAAAGCAAGAAGAGACAGACACATTTTATGCTTCAGGCCTTATTCTCACTCACTATACAGGGTGACACAGGTTTGCTTTAAAGCGGATCCGAGATGAATAACTAACTATAACAAGTAACTTGTCTATATATCTTATCTAAAGTTTGGATAGTTTACACAGCCAATCTAGCTGCAAACTGCTTCAACAGAATATGATTATTTCTTCTTGTGATACAATGACAGCGGCCATGTTCTGTTTGTAAACATTACACACAGGCAAGCTGATCTGCATCTCCAGCCCTCAGCCTGTGAAAACCTAATTCCCCCTCCTCCCTCCCCCATCTTCCTCTGAAATCTCTGGCTAGTAACACCTCCCCTCCTCCTGCCCAGACTGAGCTCCCATAAGCCCTTGCTACTGTCTGAAATGCCAAGGCGCTCTGAAAAGCTGTGGGCGAGGCTTGTTTAGTTTATAGGGAATTAGAGTATTAAAACAAAAACAAAAAAGTATTTGGCTTGAGGAATGCCCTATAAACTATATGAAAGGAACACAATTATGCAATGAGTAAAAGTTGATCTCGGATCCACTTTAAGATAAGCAGATTCCCCCTTGTGGTCATTTTGGTAAGCTGAAGAGAAGAAAGGTCAAAGAAGGTGGCAGGTGGTTCTTTGACACCCACTAGGCCCCAGACACCTGCCTAGGTTGCCTGATGGATGATCCTACTCGAGGCAGAGGCGAGAGAGGCTCCAGCCTCAGGGTGCAGTGTAGGAGGGGGCGCACAACTCACTCAGCAATCATTCCCCTATTGTGTTTGAAGCAGAGAGAAATAAGAGAATGGGGATACATGGCAGTGACTGCAGGCCAGATAACTAGAGATTGAGGTGGTAGAGGGGTTGTGGGTGGCCCATGAGGCACCTCTTAGTGTAATAGTAATCCGTGTGTGACGGCTGGGGTAGGGGGGTTGGAGGGGCGCACTTTGGTGTCTCAGCCTTGGGTGCTGGAGCATTGGTATAGATAGACATCACACAGCGGATTGTAAGTGTATGGGTCACAATGATTGCAAGGTGCAAAGTATTGGTATAGATATTATTGCACAGGGGTTGCATGTGTATGGGATTAGATCAAAATGGTTGCAGGCGCATGGGTGAGGAAGGATATAATGATAATAACTGGAGTGGGTGATCATAGGAAGTAAGTAGGATTAGGAATAGTAGTGGGATAATGCATAATATTAGGAATATAGTGAAGGTGGGTGTGGGTTATGCATACTCTGGTACGGGCGCAATCACATTGCTTTGCAGTGGGTTTAGTATGGACAGGGAAATGGCACTTTGAATATGTATGAGGGATGGAGGTTGCCAACATGGCAAAATGATGCACACAGAATGAGGGATGGAAGGAGCAGGATGTAGAGATTAGCACAAGTACCATGGCATGCTTTTCAAATGCTTGTTCTGTCACTATACACACCTACTTCCGCCTATGCGCTCCAACGTAGGCCTTCTTGGTCCTCTCTACTCTCCGTCCACCCACTCCGCCCACTGACGTCGCGCATGACGCTGCAGCCGGCGTACATGCGTGACAGGCGTTCCTCCGATATTTAAACAGCGGTATCCGCTGTAACCAGCCAGAGATCCCCTCGTACTTCTTGAAGAAGCGGCGTGACGGCCGCGGAACCGGTGGAAGTGTCCACCGAGGGTCTCCATTGCCACCACCATTCCCTTTGATTCTCGGCACCCGGCTAAGTATTCCTCCTTCTTGTCCACATCACATGCTTGCTTGTTCATGGACTGTCTCTCTCAAATCACTCCTATCCTTCACGTATGGTAGTCATCCATGACACTATATATAGGTGTCTCTATTTATTTTATCTATATACACGGTTTCATGTTATCATGTATAATGTTCCACATCTTTAGCACTGTTTGCACTTTATACCACTATAGGAGGTACTGAACCCGGGTTCATACTGATGTTGGAGTGCTCTGTATTGAGCACCCACATCTGATCTGAGATTATTGATCTATTTATTATTATGCATTATTATTGTGAGCATTGATGGTTTCATACATGAATTTTTTTTGTGGTGTGCACCGTTTTTAATGTTTTTATGATGAATTTGGAAGAAATATATTCTATTAAAGTGTGATTTATATAATTTTTCATTAATCATGTGTGGTGCCGTTTCTATGAGCTGAATCCCCCCTCTTCTATATTTCCTACATGCTCTGGCACACACGGGGGACATGAGTGCAATGTAACTTTGTACATATCTTGTAATTGAAGGATTTTGGCCTCTTTTTCATTTGCACCGTCCCGTTCTTTGAATAGTACTAATACTGATTAATTGTTATGGAGGGATTGTGGGAATCCTTGGAGGCTAATTGGAGTGCTAACTTGGGGAAGGCCTTTCCCATACGTAATGACCCAGATCAGCAATTACCAGATGATACGAGACTGCTTTTTAGACAATATAAGGAACTCCATAAAAACCACATTAGATTGTGGTGGAACATCAACAGTCTTGAACATTATAAGAAGGAACAAATTTATCCCAGAGGACTTAGAGTCCAGATTTTTCCTACATGGGAACTCCAGGGTGATTTGAAACACACCTGGGAGGAGGGGCTTGCTAAATGCTCCATAATCATTATTGACATGCTGATTGACCATGATAAAAAATTGTTGTCTCAGGTCAAAACGGGACTTGCTGGTCTGGAGTCAAAAATATTGTTATTGGACAAAGAGAATGTAGTACAGCCGTTTATTAAACTGCTTAAGAAGGATATCAATAAAATGGAATCATTTATTATTGAGGGAAAGAGGAGGAAGTTTGAGCGTGACAGACATGACTTTGACACAGGCAATGCATATAGATGGACACATAGAGGTAATACCAGACGGTTCAGACCCAGGCCCAGACCACAACCAAGGGGTGGTAATCCTAAGCCCCAGTATGATCCAAAGAATCCTAGGCCAAACAAACCACCACCGGCCAATCCTAGGGGACAGGACAATATGGATCAGTCAGATACACACAGTGACGATTTTTTATCAACCGACACCGAAGGCGAACCAGACGGGGGGGCCACAGGCGTAAGCAGACTCAGGGATCTGCTACGCACACCCCAACATCAGAAACGCAGGAAAGTGTGGGACCACTCGAGACCAACGTATTGAGCATTATCAATTTGTCAGAGTATGTACCATCAGGACCTGAAGTGACAGTGCTACAGAAGGGATTGACATTCTCACCCACTAAAACTCTTGATAAATTCGAATTAATTAAGGATCTATATCTTTTCTGCAGAAAGTTGGCCTTTAGAAAACACTTCCAGTCACCCACCATCAGTGCACCGGACCTTAACGAAATGGACAGACAAGCTCTTAATGATCTGATGGACCTACTTACTGAGTCTGAGAATGAGTCCACAGTGGTGAGTCAAAGAACCAGATTATTTAGGAATCCATCTAGGTACATGCCGCCCTTTCAAAATTATCCTGCAATCAAAATCTTCTTTGAGGTTATGTTAAAGGAGGTGTCATGTATGAGACCCCAAAAGCATCGTGATATTAATTTAACAGGGGAAGAGCGGGCAGCCATCCATTCCTTGAAAAATAACACCAGTTTGATTATTAAGGAGGCCGACAAAGGGGGCAATATAGTCATCTGGCCTAGGGACATGTATCTTAAAGAAGCTTATAGACAATTGCATAATACTAACAATTACCAAGTACTCCCAGGTGATCCTACGGATTACTATCATGTCCAGCTTGAAATGTTACTGAATGAGGCAAAGTGCAAAGGGATAATTACGGCTAAAGAATTTGAATTTTTGTTTCCCAGAACACCGATGATTGCCACCTTTTACATGCTCCCCAAAGTTCATAAGACCCTTGTTGAACCTCCCGGTAGACCTATTGTTGCAGGTATTAATAGTCTCACAGCACCATCTTGTTCGTTTATTGACTTTTTTTTACAATCTCACGTAACAGCTCTCGATTCATATCTTAGGGACAGCATGGACCTCCTAAGGATACTGGAAGATCTTCGGGTTCCGCCAGGGACGTTATTACTTACCTGTGACGTAGAATCACTGTACACAAACATCTCACACGATTGGGCCTTATCCACTGTTAAATATTTTCTGGAAATGGAGGACAGTACACTTTCAGAGCTTCATACGTTTCTGTTGCAATTATTAAGGTTTGTTTTAGACCACAATTACTTTTTATTTAATGGGAAATACTACAAACAGATATGCGGAATTGCCATGGGTGCAAAGTGTGCACCGGCAGTCGCCAACTTATTTCTAGGTTTCTGGGAGAGAGAGATTGTCTTTGGGGATCGCTATGCCTTATACCATCCCTATATACTAGGTTGGCATCGTTACATTGACGATCTGCTAATATTATGGAATGGCCCATCTGAGCTCTGTTGTCAATTTGTGGCAGATTTAAACAGGAATAACATGAATATCTTTTTAACCATGCAGATGTCCCCTTCACGAGCTGAATTTTTGGACCTATTGATTCAGGTACAGGAGGATGGTACTGTAATCACTGACCTTTATAGAAAACCGACTGCGGTAAATAGCCTTCTTCATTACAAAAGTGCGCACAATAGAGCACTTAAAAATAACATACCGACCAGTCAGTTTCTGAGGCTGAGACGTATCTGTACTAATGAATCTGATTTTTTCAGACAGGCTGTGGACTTACAACAAAGATTTGTGGATCGAGGATACCCCAAAAAAGTGGTCAAACAGGCTTTCTTTACTGCGAAAAATAAGAAAAGGACTGACCTTATCCAACAAAGACCGCGGACTAATGACCAAGTGGTGAGACTCAGTACTATGTATAACAACAGTTGGAAAGAGATCTATGAGGGTCTCAAAAAATCATGGCCAATTTTACAATCTGACCCCGACCTAAGGAAATGTATTGCACCCTACCCCTCCATCACCGCCAAAAAAAGCCCTACACTCAGGGATAAATTGTGCGCGAGTCATTTTTCCTCAGGCACAGGTAGAACTATTGGAGCTGGGGTGTGTGGGAGTTACCCATGTGGGGCCTGTAACGTCTGTCCATATATGAGCTGTTCATCTGAGATTGGAAATTCCTCACAATCTAACAACTTCAAGCTGAAACAATATATCAATTGTCGTACCCAAGGGGTTATCTACGCTTTGAGATGTAGTTGCCCAAAACTATATGTAGGCCAGACCAAGAATGCCTTAAAGGTAAGAGTGCAACAGCACATGTCGAAGATCAGATTGGCGGAAAGAGACCGCAGAGAGGGTCATACACTGACCTCAGTTGCTGCTCACTTTTTGGAGCACCATGGGGGCTCATATAGTCGGTTACAGGTGTTTGGCTTAGAACATGTTAAAACAACCAACAGGCGAGGAAATATTGTTTCCAGACTATTACAAAGGGAGGCGAGATGGATCTATAATCTAGAATCCACGTCCCCTATGGGCTTAAATGAGGAAATTGATTATTCGGGTTTTATTTGATGATGTACTTATATCTGGTTTCTCTTTTGCAGATTGTATATGTATGTATTTATATAACGATATTCCTTACCTGGTACAATATGGGACTACCTTTATGTGGACTTGTGGACTCATTTGGACTTACTCTGGATTCATGGATTCCCCATACGCGGTTTTTCGCCGGCTTTTTTTGTGATTTTGCGACGCTGTTCCCTATGGATAGTACTTTTGTGTACAGACTATATACTGGAAGGCTGTATAAAATGGACAATCTGTATTGGTTATATATGCATGTATTGGTCTCATATGTTCGATGGTTGTATGTGTATTCGGAGATGCGGGGTGGGCAAGCCCTTTTGTGGGATAATTTTGTCCCGCACGGGGCTTGTCCACGCGGGTCTCCCCTTTAGGATTGCAATGTGCTGAGTCTCTGGTTGACATGTAATCACAATAGCAGTATTGCTGATTCATTGCCTCTCTAAACTGTCCCATTATGTAGCCATTATGGTGTTATGGTGTATATGGTGACTGTATGTGACCCTCAATATGATTTATGAGTTTTCGCTTCATATGCCTGCATACAAATGCTTTTCAAATGCTTGTTCTGTCACTATACACACCTACTTCCGCCTTATGCGCTCCAACGTAGGCCTTCTTGGTCCTCTCTACTCTCCGTCCACCCACTCCGCCCACTGACGTCACGCATGACGCTGCAGCCGGCGTACATGCGTGACAGGCGTTCCTCCGATATTTAAACAGCGGTATCCGCTGTAACCAGCCAGAGATCCCCTCGTACTTCTTGAAGAAGCGGCGTGACGGCCGCGGAACCGGTGGAAGTGTCCACCGAGGGTCTCCATTGCCACCACCATTCCCTTTGATTCTCGGCACCCGGCTAAGTATTCCTCCTTCTTGTCCACATCACATGCTTGCTTGTTCATGGACTGTCTCTCTCAAATCACTCCTATCCTTCACGTATGGTAGTCATCCATGACACTTTATACAGGTGTCTCTATTTATTTTATCTATATACACGGTTTCATGTTATCATGTATAATGTTCCACATCTTTAGCACTGTTTGCACTTTATACCACTATAGGAGGTACTGAACCCGGGTTCATACTGATGTTGGAGTGCTCTGTATTGAGCACCCACATCTGATCTGAGATTATTGATCTATTTATTATTATGCATTATTATTGTGAGCATTGATGGTTTCATACATGAATTTTTTTTGTGGTGTGCACCGTTTTTAATGTTTTTATGATGAATTTGGAAGAAATATATTCTATTAAAGTGTGATTTATATAATTTTTCATTAATCATGTGTGGTGCCGTTTCTATGAGCTGAATCCCCCCTCTTCTATATTTCCTACATGCTCTGGCACACACGGGGGACATGAGTGCAATGTAACTTTGTACATAACAAGTACCATGGCAGCCACTCCGGATCCAAGCACCTGATGAGTCAGCATTGGTGTAACTAGTAGGGTGGATCGGTAAGTGACAACGGAGTATGCATGACAAAGGCAATCATGGCTGGGAACAGAGACTGTGGAATCCCACAGCGGGCGAAAAACGCCACAAAAAAAAGACACAAAGCCCTCCAGCAGCCAAAGAAGTGGGGAGAGCCCGTGGGACAAAACTCTATGCTTTTAAACTAATCAAGGCTTTTGTGAGTGCAATAAATTTGTATATATTTGTACTGTATATATTGTATACACAATACAATATTATGCTATGGTAGTTTTTTCGTTTTTGAGGTACTAACATAAAAGTAACTAGAGGTGGAGTGAGCAAGGCATACTGGAAATCATTGGAGAGGGAAGATACCCATAAACACAGATATTTGGTCGGGGGTGACGTAGGAATAACCCCAACGCCTGACTGAGTGCGGGTCTTAGTATAGGGTGAGTCATTTTCTGATTTTGGTGAAGTGGTGGAGTGTTTGTAGAATTTGAAGTTGACGATTAGAGGGAGATTTGTAAAAGGGACTGTGATGCGCCAGAACTCATACTAAATTACTGCAGAACTTAAGTGTTGGCACCGGCAGAGGATTGAGGCAAGGAGAATGCAATCTTTGAAGGAGCAAGGTAGCCAGTAGAAAAGGGCCAACAGTGTGTGCCGACTCTGAGACAGTCACCTATAACAGCATCTGCTTTCTTATGTCACTCTGCACTGCTGTCATTGAAGACCCATGTATCAAAGGGTGGGAGGGTAAGAAACTAGGCCTTCTAGGCCCTAGAAACAAGTGCCTGAATACTGTGCTGTCAGGATAAGCCAAAGTGCTGTTAAGCATTACATTAAAATTGTTCTACATAATGTACAGTAAAGTCTCTATTATCAAGCACCGTTGCCAGATAAGTGTGCTTTCTGGCTGCTTGAGACTTATTGTTAAAGATACTCTGTATTGAAAAAAGGGCCACTGGTGGGTACTTACCTCGGGAGGGGGAAGCCTCTGTATCTGATTGAGGCTTCCCCGTCCTCTTTCGTCACACAGTGGTCTTGCTGGGCCCCTCCGAAGCCACAACAGACAATTTGTCAGGCTGTGGCACAGGCGCAGTAGCGCCTGCAATATTTACCTTTCCTGGCTCCAGCGCAGGTGCAGTAGCGGCTCTCGACTTGGATCAGAGAGAAATAGCTGATCTCAGTCAAGTCCGCTCTACTGCGCAGGTGGTGAAGGTAAATATTCACATGGCCGCCGTTTGGAGCGGCCAAGTGAGACCACCATGGGACGGAGGAGGACGAGGGAAGCCTCAATCGGATCCAGAGGCTTCCCCCTCCTGAGGTAAGTACTCCCCATGGGGCCCTTTTTTCAATACAGGTTATCTTTAAAAATAGGCCTAGCTAATAAAGTGGTATACCCCACTTTATAAATGTACCATGAATTCTTTATTAAATGTTAAAATACAGTTAATTGAAACTATATAAACCTTGGGAGAGCCATGGAACCCAGTCTTAACTCACAGCAGAGCCCACAAACAACCTAAGAAGTTGGCCTTCACTACTGTGAGTATTGCCAGTGATTTGTGCTGGTTGGCTGAGACTTCTGGTTAGTTGAGTTCCGGATAACCAGGACTCTACTATGCTCTGCACTAGTGATTATGTCAGTATTTTCACAACTCTCCATTTGTCTTCATTTCTTTGGATACTTTTTCATAATGTCATAGTGATGCTGTCATTTTACACTTTCTTGCATCTTCCTTTGGTTCACAGTATGGTTTAATGTGAATAAATATAAAATAATTATATATAAATATGCTGGGACAGTTCATGCTGAGCATCCAGGGTGGTCCAGTTAAAGGTGCAATAACCAGCCAACTAACAACATTACCAGAAACTGCTCATAAACCTGAGAACATAGAATACCAGTGGTTAGCAATGATACAGGACATATGTTTGTAAACCTTTACATGATACTTTGAGCCAAATTCTTCTTTTTACACCACAAAGCTTAGCCTGTTCTGGGGTTATTTATTACTGTTATTTGCATCGCCAAACCGTGTAAGCTTTGTTGGGTAATTAGCTCAGTCACTGTAACTGCAGCTTATTGACTACTTCCAATACTGTCTAAATCGTGCATCCTTGAAATTTTCCATAACTCCCCAAAATTCTTTTATTCCAAGAAAATGAAGTGTTACACAACACAGGACAAACAGATTGTGCTGGGAAAAAAAAGAGTATTCAAAATGAACACTGTCTGTTTTTTTTTTTTTTTTTTAACCTTAAATACTTTATATTTCTGTAATGTTCAGTGTTTCATGAGATTTAGCAGAGACAATGGCCCATATTAATTAACTTTTTCTCCTAGGAGATATGTACAATAATGCTGCCCAAGCTATTGTTGACGTTTTGTGTAGAATATCTCAGATTTTTTTTCTTTCTCTTCTTTTTTGTGTTCTTCCAGTGCCAGTAAATAAATAAACATAGTCTCTGTGCCAGGTCAGCGCTTCAAACCATAAATACACTCTGTGGAAATTACACCACCACCAGGAACACCCTGAAGGATCCACACTCACCAATACTGGTGGGCCAGGTATTACAGTGGCCTTATTGCGCCTCTGGGGGATCCCCTGAATGAGTCATTTATGACGAAATCGATAGGGAGGAGCCACATGCGTAAGTAACATACGCCGTGGGACGCAGTGGAGTGAGGGAGCGAGCGGGACCCCAGTGACATCGATACGGCGGTCAGCCCGGGAGGCCGCACGGGGTGGAGCCCGTTCCAATACTCTACAGGCTTACCTATAGCTAAGCTGATGGCATGCGAGTGGAACCTTTTTAATAAAATGTCACTTTTGAACTGATATCTGCGCAATGATAGTGTTTGTTTGCATTGAGGTATAACTTGCTCTAAGAAGATAAAAGGGAAATTGTATTGGGAGAGACCAGCCACAGGGTGTGGGGAGCCTTGAAAATACCCCAGAGGCGCAATAAGGCCACTGTAATACCTGGCCCACCAGTATTGGTGAGTGTGGATCCTTCAGGGTGTTCCTGGTGGTGGTGCAATTTCCACAGAGTGTATTTATGGTTTGACGCGCTGACCTGGCACAGAGACTATATCTATATTGAAGGACTTACTCAAGCCTTTTTTTCTAGGAGCGCACCCATAGTCTCAGGAACTGGGTGACACACATTGTTTATCCAGAGTACACACCATATTGGTGTGGACATTGTATATGTCCTAGTAACATAAATCATATTGATTGTTGTTGGCATCTGAGCGCTGTATGAAATTTTGGATTAAATAAATAAACATGACAATATCAAAACATTTGTTACAGCAAACCAATATTTTTGTCATGACTGTATAATGCTTCTTGCACAGGTAGCACTGAAATTTGCAAATTCCTTTTGTTTTAAGAAGGCAATACTGCTCTTTGGCAAACAACAATTAGCAGGACAGTATAGTATTCCACTGAAGTCAGCGCTTCCAATCTGCTTTCCTCATTGCTGTAAAGCTTCGGGACTGACAGGATGCGAATAGCATTAAAATGGTAAAAGAGCAAACCATATTGAAAAGTATTTTTTTGCAGGCGTTGATGAAATTAACCACAATCTACTACCTTGTTCGGGCAGCATTGTCAGTAGGACTAGAGGCCCCATGTAAGATTTTCTACTTATCTGGCAGGCATGGAAGCAAATTGCTGCCAACACAAAAATAAAACAAACAGCCAACAGGTCTGAATATGATTTTATATCAGCTTATGGGGAGCTTGGAAGGCTGACTACAACATAATTCTTATTGACTCAGTCTGTTTATTAGTTTTACTAAGTCTTATAAACCTGGACATTTTCATAACAGTATCAAAGAACAGACAAACACACAGAAATAAAGCAGAAGGTTGTTCTTTATACCTTCCTCATCTTGAGGAGGCAGATATTATCCTTGTGGTATATGTGATGGCAATAGGAAAAAACAGCAATGCAGGACAGTGGATCACTGATAGACGCATTCAGTTATCAGCAGGGCCAGATTTACAACTCAGGAGCCTGTAGGCACAGGCATTCTGGTGCCCAAAACTCCGCCCATGAACACAGGCCACACCTCCTAGTAAAATATTCTGAATACTAATCCCTTCCTTGTGTCACTAACTGTCCTTAGAATCTAACTCTCTAATCACTGTCTCATATCATCGTGAGTGATGTGAGACAATGATTAGGCTGTAAGTGCCTGAGGTTAGCGTTTTTGAGGCAGGGGTTAGACTGTAAGCTCCTAAAGTCAGTGATCTGAGGAGCGGGCCATTTCTCCCACATAAGGTGCCTATAGGCATTTGCCTACAGTGCCTTAAGGAAAATCCAGCCCTGGTTATCAGTTTTCAAACGTATAGAGTACAAATCCATAAAAAACTGTAGGTAAACCAAGTGCCTGACAGGCATCTTATGCCTGTTACACACCATGCATTTTCCTGTAAGACAGACGGGTCAAACCGGTTATTTCCAACAAGTCTGTTCTGATAACCGATAGTTTTTTTGATCAATTGTCCGATCACTTCTATACAAAATCGATCAGAAAAATGATTGGAAATCAGATTGGACCTGTCAGGAATAATCAATTCAACCTGTCTATCTGACGGGAAATTGCATGATGTGTACCAGACATAATGTCATTGCATTGACAGTAATAAAAATGTATTTGCCAATTTCTCAATTTCCCTAAGGATCTCAGAGCCAACCTCCTACCATCACTGGATGAACTCTCTACTGACTCCTTAGCCTAGATCCACACTATGCTTGGTTTACATGTTGGTCACGGATTCCATTTACCATGTACAACCATATAATCATGGAATACATTGTAGCAGACCCGCCATAGATACCATTGCTAATTGACATTTGACATTTCTGGTTTCCACGCAATATCCAAAAATAATTTGTGCAAGATGGAACTTCACATTCCACAACCGTAAGGGACACAATTGACACATAAAATTGACCATTTCTGAATCCTCTTTGGTGCCGGATAACTGAGACCCTACTGTAATACTATTGTGTTTGTTTACATTTTCACAAAATGTTTCAAAATATTTTGGTATCTTATTGAGGCCTTGACCAAATTATGTGATTACAAGTGAAAAGTAGAAAGAAGAAAAAAAAAATCTAGACAGCACAGTAAGGCAGGCAGCTGGGAATAAAATGTTTCTTTCTTATCAGCAATATTTGCTGAACTCTTTATTTAACCACTTGAGGACCGCCCCCAGCCGATGGGCGGCGGCAAAGACCGGGCCCAAACGACCGCAATACGCCCATCGGCGGGGGCGGCTGCGGGAGTGGCTGTGCGGCGATCGCGTCATTCGTGACGCGATCAGCCGCCGGGGACTGGCTCCGCCCACCGCTCGTAGTAACCCGCCGGCCGTTCGGAAGCGCCGGCGGGTTACTAGCACCCGGATCGCCGCATGTAACAAGTATAATAGGCTTTGTAATGTATACAAAGCCTATTATACTGGCTGCCTCCTGCCCTGGTGGTCCCAGTGTCCGAGGGACCACCAGGGCAGGCTGCAGCCACCCTAGTCTGCACCCAAGCACACTGATTTCCCCCTCCCCTGCCCCCTGATCGCCCACAGCACCCCTCAGACCCCCCCCTGCCCACCCCCCAGACCACTGTTTGCACCCAGTCACCCCCCTAATCACCCATCAATCACTCCCTGTCACTATCTGTCAACGCTATTTTATTTTTAAGTCCCTAATCTGCCCCCTACTCCCTCCTGATCACCCCCCCACCCCTCAGATTCTCCCCAGACCCCCCCCCAGACCCCCCCCCCCCCCGTGTACTGTATGCATCTATCCCCCCTGATCACCTGTCAATCACCTGTCAATCACCTGTCAATCACCCGTCAATCACCCGTCAATCACCCCCTGTCACTGCCACCCATCAATCAGCCCCTAACCTGCCCCTTGCGGGCAATCTGATCACCCACCCACACCAATAGATCGCCCGCAGATCCGACATCAGATCACCTCCCAAATCCATTGTTTACATCTCTTATCTCCTCTAAACACCCACTAATTACCCATCAATCACCCCCTATCACCACCTGTCACTGTTACCCATCAGATTAGACCCTAATCTGCCCCTTGCGGGCACCCAATCACCCGCCCACACGCTCAGATTGCCCTCAGACCCCCCCTTATCAATTCGCCCGTGCAATATTTACATCTGTTATTCCCTGTAATAACCCACTGATCACCTGTCAATCACCCATCAATCACCCCCTGTCACTGCCACCCATCAATCACCCCCTGTCACTGCCACCCATCAAACAGCCCCTAACCTGCCCCTTGCGGGCAATCTGATCACCCACCCACACCAATAGATCGCCCGCAGATCCGACATCAGATCACCTCCCAAATCCATTGTTTACATCTCTTATCTCCTCTAAACACCCACTAATTACCCATCAATCACCCCCTATCACCACCTGTCACTGTTACCCATCAGATTAGACCCTAATCTGCCCCTTGCGGGCACCCAATCACCCGCCCACACGCTCAGATTGCCCTCAGACCCCCCCTTATCAATTCGCCCGTGCAATATTTACATCTGTTATTCCCTGTAATAACCCACTGATCACCTGTCAATCACCCATCAATCACCCCCTGTCACTGCCACCCATCAATCACCCCCTGTCACTGCCACCCATCAAACAGCCCCTAACCTGCCCCTTGCGGGCAATCTGATCACCCACCCACACCAATAGATCGCCCGCAGATCTTCTCTCCTCTAAACACCCACTAATTACCCATCAATCACCCCCTATCACCACCTGTCACTGTTACCCATCAGATTAGACCCTAATCTGCCCCTTGCGGGCACCCAATCACCCGCCCACACCTCAGAACGCCCTCAGACCCCAGCCCTGATCACCTCGCCAGTGCATTGCTTGCATCTATTTCCCCCCTCTAATCACACCTTGAGACACCCATCAATCACCTCCTGTCACCCCCTAGCACACCTACCCATCAGATCAGGCCCTAATTTGCCCCGTGTGGGCTCCTGATCACTCGGCCAAACCCTCAGATCCCCCTCAGACCCCCTTCCGATCACGTCCCCAGTGCATTTATTGCATCTATTTTCCCCTCTAACCGCCCCCTGAGACACCCATCAATCACCTCCTGTCACCCCCCCTAGCACTCCTATCCATCAGATCAGGCCCAATACATCCTGTCATCTAAGAGGCCACCCTGCTTATGACCGCTTCCACAAAATTTGCCCCCTCATAGACCACCTGTCATCAAAATTTGCAGATGCTTATACCCCTGAACAGTCATTTTGAGAAATTTGGTTTCCAGACTACTCACAGTTTTGGGCCCGTAAAATGCCAGGGCAGTATAGGAACCCCACAAGTGACCCCATTTTAGAAAGAAGACACCCCAAGGTATTCTGTTAGGTGTATGATGAGTTCATAGAATATTTTATTTTTTGTCAAAAGTTAGAGGAAATTGGATTTTTATTGTTTTTTTCACAAAGTGTCATTTTTCACTAACTTGTGACAAAAAATAAAATCTTCTATGAACTCACCATACCCCTAACGGAATACCTTGGGGTGTCTTCTTTCTAAAATGGGGTCACTTGTGGGGTTCCTATACTGCCCTGGCATTTTAGGGGCCCTAAACCGTGGGGAGTAGTCTAGAATCCAAATGCCTCAAAATGACCTGTGAATAGGACGTTAGGCCCCTTAGCGCACCTAGGTTGCAAAAAAGTGTCACACATGTGGTATCGTTGTACTCAGAAGAAGTAGTATAATGTGTTTTGCGGTGTATTTTTATACATACCCATGCTGGGTGGGAGAAATCTCTCTGTAAATGGACAATTGTGTGTAAAAAAAATCAAATAATTGTCATTTACAGAGATATTTCTCCCACCCAGCATCTGTATGTGTAAAAATACACCCCAAAACACATTATACTACTTCTCCTGAGTACGGCGGTACCACATGTGTGGCACTTTTTTGCACCCTAAGTGCGCTAAGGGACCCAAAGTCCAATGAGTACCTTTAGGATTTCACAGGTCATTTTGCGACATTTGGTTTCAAGACTACTCCTCACGGTTTAGGGCCCCTAAAATGCCAGGGCAGTATAGGAACCCCACAAATGACCCCATTTTAGAAAGAAGACACCCCAAGGTATTCCGTTAGGAGTATGGTGAGTTCATAGAAGATTTTATTTTTTGTCACAAGTTAGCGGAAAATGACACTTTGTGAAAAAAAACAATTAACATCAATTTCCGCTAACTTGTGACAAAAAAAAAAAATCTTCTATGAACTCACCATACTCCTAATGGAATACCTTGGGGTGTCTTCTTTCTAAAATGGGGTAATTTGTGGGGTTCCTATACTGTCCTGGCATTTTAGGGGCCCTAAACCGTGAGGAGTAGTCTTGAAACGAAATTTCTCAAAATGACCTGTGAAATCCTAAAGGTACTCATTGGACTTTGGGCCCCTTAGCGCAGTTAGGGTGCAAAAAAGTGCCACACATGTGGTATCGCCGTACTCAGGAGAAGTAGTATAATGTGTTTTGGGGTGTATTTTTCCACATACCCATGCTGAGTGGGAGAAATATCTCTATAAATAGACAATTGTGTGTAAAAAAAATAAAAAAATTGTCATTTACGGAGATATTTCTCCCACCCAGCATGGGTATGTGTAAAAATACACCCCAAAACACATTATACTACTTTTCCTGAGTACGGCAATACCACATGTGTGGCACTTTTTTGCAGCCTAACTGCGCTAAGGGGCCCAAAGTCCAATGAGCATCTTTAGGCTTTACAGGGGTGCTTACAATTAGGCACCCCCCAAAATGCCAGGACAGTGAACACACCCCACAAATGACCCCATTTTGGAAAGTAGACACTTCAAGGTATTCAGAGAGGAGCATAGTGAGTCCGTGGCAGATTTCATTTTTTTTTTGTCGCAAGTTAGAAGAAATGGAAACTTTTTTTTTTTGTTGTTGTTGTCACAAAGTGTCATTTTCCGCTAACTTGTGACAAAAAATAAAATCTTCTATGAACTCACCATGCCTCTCACTGAATACTTTGGGATGTCTTCTTTCCAAAATGGGGTCATTTGGGGGGTATTTGTACTATCCTGGAATTTTAGCCCCTCATGAAACCTGACAGGTGCGCAGAAAAGTCAGAGATGCTTGAAAATGGGAAAATTCACTTTTGGCACCATAGTTTGTAAACGCTATAACTTTTACCCAATCCAATAAATATACACTGAATGTTTTTTTTTTTATCAAAGACATGTAGCAGAATAACTTTCGCGCTCAAATGTATAGGAAATTTTACTTTATTTGAAAAATGTCAGCACAGAAAGTTAAAAAAGTCATTTTTTTGACAAAATTCATGCCTTTTTTGATGAATATAATAAAAAGTAAAACTCGCAGCAGCAATCAAATAGCATCAAAAGAAAGCTGTATTAGTGACAAGAAAAGGAGGTAAAATTCATTTAGGTGGTAGGTTGTATGACCGAGCATTAAACCGTGAAAGCTGCAGTGGTCTGAATGGAGAAAAAGGCTCTGGTCCTTAAGGGGCGAAAAGACTGTGGTCCTGAAGTGGTTAAAAAGACAATATACACAGTGCAACAAAGTATCATTCAAACTCAATTTTTATCAGGAAGTTTCTTTCATTTACCTGTTTTCTTCCACGATATCCTCTGCCTTCACTGTAATGGCAACTGCAAATCACACTTTGTACTGGCAAAATCTGACTGGAGTATTTCTTGAATAGGAACTTGAGTGTTTGTCATGAGTGATAAGAGGGAGACCTGGTATGTACAGGTTATTACTGTAGTTTCTGTTTTCCATTTTATACAGTATTGTATCATTAAGTGCTGTTTGCAAGCATGTTTGTGCAGAGTTGAGATTGCCAAAGCTTTTTTTACAGTTTCTTCTTGTTAGGCCTGGCAGATCTCTCACCTTTCTTCAGCCTATATATCCTAATTTCACACCAAGCTCTTCACCTAAAGCCAAGCCCCCGCAGAAATGGGAGATAAGTTGCGCCTACCCGACTCTGATTACACCCAGGACTTAGCATGAAATGTAAAGAGGGTGAGGCTGGGAAGACAGGAGTACCACCAGAACCCAATAGGCAAGGACAGGCAATGTTAGGTACAGTAAATTAGGAAGTAGCGCGGGATGCACTGTGGAGGAGCCAACTCAGATCACAGCAGGAGGTGAGTAAAAACGCCCGCTGCGCGCTACACTCTTCATAGAGCTCCGGGCGGCTAGCCTGAGCATAGCTCTGGATTACCGTCAGGGATGTTAAAGGACCGCTATCATGAAAAATTGTAAAATTTTAAATTCATGAAAACACATAAATAAAAAGTACATTTCTCCCAGAATAAGATGTGCTATAAATTACTTTTCTCCTATGTTTTTGTCATTTACAGTCGGTAGTAGAGATCTGACAGGTTTTAAACTAGCTCATCTAATTATGGGGGATTCTGAGGGTTTTCTTTATTTTGAAAAGCACTTAGTGAATGACAGTTGCTCCATCCAAGCTGCCAGATTAGTGTGCAAACAGGCAGGGGGGCAGCCAGCATCTTTGTCTAGATCCTCTTCAAGGAGTGCTTTTGTAAAGAAAAAAAATGCTGAGAATCCCCCATGAAGAGATGGACAAGTCGAAAACCTGTGAGTTCTGTCAGATTTCTACTAACTACTGTATGTGACAGCAACATAGGAGAAAAGTAATGTATAGCTTATTTTACTCTGGAAGAAACATACTTCTTATTTGTATGTGTTTACATGTATTTTAAATTTTACATATTTTTTTTGCGACGGTGTTCCTTTAAAGAACTGAATGAATGTAAATATTAGAATTCCTTCCCCGTGATATCATGTCTTGAGGGCGATGGAGAATGAATGGAGAGGAGGCTCCGTTGCATAGCAGTCAAGGAAATTGCTTACAGTCTTCAGCCAAAACTTTAGATTTTTATATTGCAGAAATAAAGCATTTTTGTTATATGATTTTAAATGTACATATTAATTATAATTATTTAGCTGACATATTCCGGAACGCTTTACAGAGTATATATAGTCTTATCAATAACTGTTATTACTCCTCTGAAATGTAATAATAAAAAAAGGCTTGTGAAGTAGGGCTGTAAAGATGTCATTATGGTGGCTGAATAGAGTACTGGTTAAGGGCACTGCCTTTGACATGGGAGACCAGGGTTCGAATCCTAGCTAGGGTCAGTACCTATTCAGTAAGGAGTTCAAGGCAAGACTCCCTAACACTGCAGGGTGGCCTCCTGAGCGCGTCCCAGTGGCTGCAGCTCTTGAGCGCTTTGAGTCAGACAGAGAAAAGCACTATATAAATCTTCTTATTATTATTATTATAAGCCATAGAAATTCTCCTGTTTGGACCATGGATTTGTTTTCCTATTCTGCAGTGAAATAGTGCTTTGATCTATTGGGGGATGGCAATATCTCACACCTAATGTCTTGTATTCTCTTATAGTCTGATAAGAGAAAAATAATCAGATAAATCCTTGTAATGATACCTTTCTATCAGAAGGGTCCCTCATATACTACTGCCAAAGATAAACTGTGATAATACTTTCAGGTGATGATAGTATCCCATTACAAATTCTTCACAACCAAAACAATACGTACCAGCAGAAATACATATTACTGCTATCTATGGAAAGGTAAGATAAACACAGGCGTAGTCACCATCAGAAATCGCCATCTAGAACCCAATGTTTCCTTTGGTGACAAATGCATGATATATGACTACAAGTGGCTACAATGGACTCGCCTAGCCAGTTGGGGTTAGTTGGGCTTCAAATAGGCTGAAGTGGGGCAGGTTATAAAGGGGTGTGGCCTTTTCAAACCCTACATATTTAAATCAACCCTTTAAACATTCAGAAATGTATTTCTGCAGTTTATTGGGAAGTAATATTTTGTGCTTTAACCTTTTAGGTGATGCACACGAGTTGTGAAATAATTAAGCACAGCAGCACTGCAGCCATCTTTACTTATCCTACCACCCCTAGCTGGCCGGTTCCCAAATGCAGAGTAGCACAGGGCAGAGCTGGGACAAGGTCCTCCAGCACCGAAGGCTGAAACACAAGAGCGCGCCCCTCCATCCCTCCCACCTCAGCTGTCACACACTGACTGCTATTAGACTAAGAGGCACCCCAGAGCCCCCAACATCTTAATCTCTATTTATCTGGCTTGCAGTCACTGCCATGTATCCCCTTTTCTTATCCCTCTCTGCTTTAAACACAATAGGGGAGTGATAGCTGAGTTAGTTGTGTGTCCCCTCCTACACTGCACCCTGAGGCTGGAGCCTCTCTCGCCTCTGCCTCGGCCCGGGCCTGGCACAGGGAGCACTTTAATATTTACCTGGTCTGGATGCTGGATCACCTGGGAGCCGTGTGTGTGATCAGGAAGTCAGCATACAGTGCGACTGCCTACAGATAAAAAAATAAATTGGCGGACAAAAGGTTAGCAATGCTTGCAGTGCTTTTATTGCTGTCTGTGGATGATGTGTAAGATTTAGCATTCAAATTGTTAATATAAACATGTATTGTGAGCTGCTGAAATGCACTAGACCAATTTTTGTTCAAGGTTCCATTCGCTGTAGTGAATCAGGTGTGCAGGGGTGTAACAATAGGGAGTGCAGCCTCTGCACCCATGGGGAGGCCCGGGGCCGTTTTGGGGCGCAGAAGGGTTCGCAGCATGAGGAGAGAGCATGGCCGCAAATTGGCGGGGAGGAGGGAAACTCTCCCCCCCCCCCTCACCTCGGGCTCTCCCCTCAGTGCGCTCCCCTCCTGTAATTATCAGTGGCAGCAGACAGGAATACATACCTCCGAGCGTGCCACGTGCTAGAGGTTCCACCCTCCAGGTGTCTGATACTACTTCCTGTTTAAACAGGAAGTAGTGTGAGGCACTTAGAGATCGGACCTCCGTGGTGGATAGAGTTCCTGTGTTCCTTCCGCCGCCCGCTGCCACTGATAATTGCAGGAGGGGAGCATGCTGAGGGTAGAGCCCGAGGTGAGGGATGGGGGAGTGTCCCCCCTCCCCGCCAATGTGCAGCCATGCTCTCTCCTCATGCTGCGACCCCTCCTGCCCCCCAAAATGGCCCTGAGCAGGCGGGGGGGGGCATCCAAATTTTTGCAGGGGGCCCCGGTGAGCATTTGATCATTTGAATAGATATTTACTGAGACTGTACCAGTTTTTAATAAATTAAATCCAAAGCTAATTCAAATATTGTATAGTGTTTAGCCAGCCAAGCTGTCCCAGGGGATTGCTATTTTTTTCTCCTCAAATTAAAGTGGATCCGAGGTGAACTTTTACTCATTGCATAATTGTGTTACTTTCCTATTGTTTATAGGGCATTCTCAAACCAAATACTTTTTTGTTTTTGTTTTAATACTCTAATTCCCTATAAACTAAATAAACCACGCCCACAGGTTTTCAGAGAGCCTTGGTAGTAGCAAGGGCTCATGGGAGCTCAGTCTGAGCAGGAGGAGGAGGAGGTGTTATTAGCCATTGATTTTGAGAGGCAGAGGGGACAAGGGAGGAGGGGGGTTAGGTTTTTTTCACAGGCTTAGGGATCAAGATACAGATAAGCCTGCCTCTGTGTAATGTTTACAAACAACATGGCTGCTGTCATTGTATCACAGGAAGAAATAATCATATTCTATTAAAGCTGTTTGCAGCTATATTTGCTGTGTAAACTATCTAAACATTAGATAAGATATATAGACAAGTTACTTCAGTGGCGGACACAGCCAGCAGTGGGCCCCTGTGCAAAATTGCAATTGTGGGCCCCTACGACCTGCGAAGCGCGCCGCGGGGGAAAATGGGCGTGGCTACAACCTGCGGCGCAGCGGCAAAAAATAGGTGTGTATAGAACCGGCAAAAAATGGGCGTGGCAATGACCGGATGAGGGCGGAGCTAACTGTAACTTAAAGTGAACCCGGGGTGAGGGTTTATTTCCTTTTAAACAATACTAGTTGCCTGGCGGCCCTGCTGATCTATTTGGCTGCAGTAATAAACTGAATTACACCAGCAACAAGCATGCAGCTAATCTTCTTAGTTCTGACAATATTGTCAGAAACCCCTGACCTGCTGCATGCTTGTTCAGGGTCTATGGTTGAAAGAATAAGAGGCAGAGGACCAGCACGGCAGCCAGGCAACTGGTATTGCTTAAAAGGAGAGAAATATGGCAGCCTCAAGATTATTCTCACCTCAGGTTCCCTTGAAAAGTGCAACGCAAAGACAGTGGGCCCAAGGTTTGGTGACCCTTTCCCCAGAAAATTCACATAATTGTGCAGGTTTTCTCAAGAAAATACACATCATGTCGGCAGATATGCCCAGAAAATACGTGCAATCATGTCGGCAGATATGCCCAGAAAATACGTGCAATCATGTCGGCAGATATGCCCAGAAAATACGTGCAATCATGTCGGCAGATATGCCCAGAAAATACGTGCAATCATGTCGGCAGATATGCCCAGAAAATACGTGTAATCATGTCGGCAGATATGCCCAGAAAATACGTGCAATCATGTCGGCAGATATGCCCAGAAAATACGTGCAATCATGTCGGCAGATATGCCCAGAAAATACGTGCAATCATGTCGGCAGATATGCCCAGAAAATACGTGCAATCAAGTCGGCAGATATGCCCAGAAAATACGTGCAATCATGTCGGCAGATATGCCCAGAAAATACGTGCAATCATGTCGGCAGACCTGCCCAGAACATACACCTGCTAATATAAATAAAAAAACAAAAACATTTACTCACCTGCAGCAGCAGACCTCCTGTCCCAGCCTCCATCTGGCGCGCAGCTCCCATGGGTGGGTGGGTGGATAGGTTGCCAGAGTGGGTGGGTGGGTGAGTGGGTGGGTAGGTAGCCTGGTGGGTGGGTAGGTAGGAAGCCCTTAGCCGGGTGGGTAGGTAGGAAGCCTGGTGGGTGGGTAGATAGCCGGGTGGGTAGGTAGGTAGGAAGCCTGGTGGGTGGGTAGGTAGCCGGGTGGGTAGGTGGTTAGGTAGCCGGGTGGGTAGGTAGGTAGGAAGCCTGGTGGGTGGGTAGGTAGCTGGGTGGGTAGGTAGGTAGGAAGCCTGGTGGGTGGGTAGGTAGCCGGGTGGGTAGATAGGTAGGAAGCCTGGTGGGTGGGTAGGTAGCCGGGTGAGTAGGTAGGTAGGAATCCTGGTGGGTGGGTAGGTAGCCGGGTGGGTAGGTAGGTAGGAAGCCTGGTGGGTGGGTAGGTAGCCGGGTGGGTAGGTGGTTAGGTAGCCGGGTGGGTGGGTAGGTAGGTAGGTAGGAAGCCGGGTGGGTAGGTAGCCTGGTGGGTGGGTAGGTAGCTGGGTGGGTGGTTAGGTAGTCGGTGGGTGGTTAGGTAGGAAGCCTGGTGGGTGGGTAGGTAGCCGGGTGGGTAGGTGGTTAGGTAGCCGGGTGGGTAGGTAGGTAGGAAGCCTGGTGGGTGGTTAGGTATCGGGTGGGTAGGTAGGTAGGAAGCCTGGTGGGTGGGTAGGTAGCCGGGTAGGTAGGTAGGCAGGTAGCCCCTAGCTATCCGGGTGGGGGGCCCGACTCCTATCCTCCCCCCCTTCCTCACCTCGGGGGGCCCCCCTCCCGATATGCGCGGCGGGAGAGCGGCAAATACAGGACGTCTCTGGGGCTCCAGGCAGTCGCTAGAGGCTCAGCCACTTGGTCTCCAATATGTCTCCAACTCTGTATACTGCTCGCTACTTCCTGGTTTAGTAGCGAGCCGTATATAGAGTTGGAGACATCGGAGACCAAGCTGCGGCTGAGCCTCTAGCGCCTGCCTGGAGCCCCGGAAACATCCTCTATTTGCCGCTCTCCCGCCGCGCATACCGGGAGGGGGGCCCCCCGAGGTGAGGGAGGGAGGGAGGATAGGAGTCGGAGCCCCCCAGGGAAGCAAAAAAAAATAAAAATATATATATATATATATAAAAAAAATACTTAATGGGCCCCTGAAGCAACGGAACTTCAGGGGTAGAGATGTCGCGAACCTCCGATTTTCGGTTCGCGAACCTTTGTGGAAGGTTCGGTACGCGGAAAAGTTCGCGAACCGCAATATACTTCAATGGGGAGGCGAACTTTGAAAAATAGAAAAAATTATGCTGGCCACAAAAGTGATGGAAAAGACGTTTCAAGGGGTCTAACACCTGGAGGGGGGCATGGCGGAGTGGGATACATGCCCAAAGTCCCGGGGAAAAATCTGGATTTGACGCAAAGCAGCGTTTTAAGGGCAGAAATCACATTGAATGCTAAATTGCAGGCTTAATGTGCTTTCAAACATCTTGCATGGGTATACATCAATCAGGGAGTGTAATTAAAGTTCTGCTTCACACTGACACACCAAACTCACTGTGTAACGCACCTCAAACAGCTGTTTGTGTAGTGACGGCCGTGCTGGAGTGGTGCGCACCGTGGCCAGAGTGCAGGCCGTGGCGTTTTTCAAGCCCATATGGTCGCCGGGCTGTGGTAGCTCAATGATAGAACAACAGTGACTGTCCAGCTGATCAAATTTGGTCTGACCACAATGAAGCAACGACCTTATTATCTTTTGTGTGCCACCCCCACCCGAGACACTAAAATAGCTTCATTGTGATACGCAAGCCCCTTCACCGCGGCAAGGTAATGATCACGAAGGGGGATGGGCACATGTACATGCCTTTTGTTTTTTTGTTGCAGCCGCCCGCAGTGCAGCCAGAAAAATTAGGCAGGCATGTACACGCACCAGAAAAAATAGTGTAGCGGCCGCTGCTAACAGCGGCCTTAAAAATTCAGGAATCCGCCTAGAGTCCTGGACCCTGTTGGTGGTGGCGGAGAAGGCAAGCGGCCTGCAGGCAGAGATGCTGTGTGTGGGGACTGACTTAGTCTTCGGTCATGCAGTAGCCCTCCGGGATCCATTCCTCATTCATTTTGATAAAGGTCAGGTACTGAACACTGTCGTGACTTAGGCGACTTCTCTTCTCAGTAACTATGCCTCCAGCTGCACTGAAGGTCCTTTCTGACAGGACGCTTGCGGCAGGGCAAGAGAGAAGTTGTATGGCAAATTGGGACAGCTCTGGCCACAGGTAAAGCCTGCGCAACCAGTAGTCCAAGGGTTCATCGTCGCTTTTCGCAGTGTCTACATCCACACTCAAGGCCAGGTAGTCAGCTACCTGCCGGTCCAGGCGTTGGTGGAGGGTGGATCCGGAAGGACTATGGCGAGGAGTTGGACTAAAGAACGTCCGCATGTCCGACTTCACCCTGAGATCGCTGGAGCGTCCTGTGCTTGCCTGCGTGGACTTGGGAGGAGGAGGGTTACTGCCAGTGGTACCTTGATTGCGTTGTGCAGCCACATCACCCTTAAACGCATTGTAAAGCATCATCGACAGCTTGTTCTGCAAGTGCTGCATCCTTTCCGCCTTCTGTTGAGTTGTTAACAGGTCCGCCACTTTGTGCCTGTACCGAGGGTCTAGTAGCGTGGCCACCCAGTACAGGTCATTCGACTTGAGTTTTTTGATACGGGGGTCCCTCAACAGGCTGGACAACATGAAAGAGGACATCTGCAAAAAAGCTGGATGCAGACGTACTCTCCATCTCCTCTTGCTCTTCCTCAGTGATGGGACGCAACTCCTCTTCCTCCCCCCAGCCACGAACAATACCACGGGAACGTGGAGCAGCAGAAGCCCCCTGTGACGGCTGCCGCAGTTGTTCTTCTTCCGCCGCCTCTTCCTCCTCCACAGAAACACCTTCCTCATCATCACCATCATCAGAGTCTGACTCCTCTCCTTCCCTACACGACTCCTCTTCTTCCTCCTCCTCCTCCCCCCACTGTGCTGCCACAGGTGTTGTGGGAACATCGGGTTCGGGTGTAAATGGCTCCCACGACTCCTGCTGCCGTAACTCTTCTCGTTCACGCTCCTCCACAGCTGTATCCACCACTCTATGCACGGCACGCTCCAGGAAGTAGGCGTAGGGGATCAAGTCGCTGATGGTGCCCACATCGCGACTCACCAGTTTGGTCACCTCCTCAAAGGGCTCCATGACCCTGCATGCATTTCGCATCAGTGTCCAGTTGTTGGGCCACAACATCCCCATCCTCCCAGATTGTGTCCTTGTACTGTAATGATACAGGTACTGGGTGACGGCTTTCTCCTGGTCTAGCAGGTGAGAGAACATCAGCAGGGTGGAATTCCAGCGAGTCGGGCTATCGCAAATCAGGCATCTCACCGGCAAGTTGTTTCTACGCTGAATGTCCGCAAAGCGTGCCATGGCCTTGTAAGAGCGCCTGAAATGCCCACACAACTTCCTGGCCTGCTTCAGGACGTCCTCTAAGCCTGGGTACTTGGACACAAATCTTTGCACAACCAGATTCAGCACATGTGTCATGCAGGGTATGTGTGTCAGCTTTCCCAAATTCAACGCAGCAATGAGATTGCTGCCGTTGTCACACACCACGTTGCCGATCTCAAGCTTGTGTGGGGTCAGCCATTGCTCCACCTGTTTGTTAAGAGCAGCCAGGAGGGCTGCTCCAGTGTGACTCTCCGCTTTCAGGCAAGACATGTCTAACACTGCGTGGCACCGTCGTACCTGGCATGCAGCATAGGCCCTGGGGTGCTGGGGCTGTGTAGCTGGAGAGGAGATGGCGGCACCAGCCAAGGAGGAGGAGGAGGATGACGACAGCGAAGCGGTGGTAGCAGGTGGAGAGGAGGTGGCTGGAGGCCTGCCTGCAAGCCGTGGAGGTGTGACAAGTCGGTCCGCTGCGCAGCCACATACTCCCTGCTTGCTGCCATCGGTCACCAGGTTGACCCAATTTGCTGTGTATGTAATGTAGTGGCCCTGCCCGTGCTTGGCAGACCAGGCATCCGTGGTCAGGTGGACCCTTGACCCAACGCTGTGTGCCAGAGATGACACCACTTGCCTCTCAACTGCACGGTACAGTTTGGGCATGGCCTTTTGTGAAAAATAATTGCGGCCTGGTATCTTCCACTGCGGTGTACCAATGGCCACAAACTTACGGAAAGCCTCCGACTCCACCAGCTTGTATGGTAATAGCTGGCGAGCTAATAGTTCCGCCACGCCAGCGGTCAGATGCCGGGCAAGAGGGTGACTGGCAGACATTTGCTTCTTACGCTCAAATACTTCCTTCACGGACAGCTGGGTACTGCTGTGGGCAGAGGAGAAGGAACCGCTGAAGGGAAGAGGCGGTGTGGAGGAGGGTGGCTGTGAAGGTGCAAGGGAGAAAGTGGATGAAGATGATGCACCTGAAGGAGGAAGAGGAGAAGGAGGGTGGCTTGTCTTTTGAGGGGTGCTGCTTTTCCTCAGGTGTTCTTGCCATAGCTGTTTGTGCCTTTTCTCCAGGTGCCTTCGTAAGGCACTTGTCCCTATTTGAGAGTTGGCCTTTCCACGGCTCAATTTTTGCAGGGCATGTTGGCTGGCTGGCCATAGCTGGCGATACATGGCGCCGGACACTGCCCCCAGCTGTTTCTGAGGACGAGCTCCCTCTGCTTCTATTATGGAGTCGTCTCCTCCTACTCCTTTCTGACTCCCCCTCTGAACTGTCCCCCTGGTCATCTACTCTACCAGGAACATATGTGGTATCCGTATAATCGTCATCATAATCCTCCTGGCCAGCTGCGCTTTCCTCAGACACCTCCTCAACTGCACCAACTTCAGGTGGTCCATCATCCCCATCCACACACGTTACGTCCATACTATCGCCACCTAACTCAGACGTATGAGGTGGTGTACCTGCGCCTTCTTGTTGTTGTTGCAGTAGTGGCTGGGAATCAGTGATTTCACCACCACCAAATAACTCCTGCGAAGTGTCAAATGCAGCGGATGTGATGCTTGTAGTAGCGCTGGTGGCTGCGGGAGATGAGGTGTTCTGTGTTAAATACTCAAGCACCTCCTCACGATTTTGGGAAGTGATGGCACGTGCCTTCTTCTGAGCACTGTATTTTGGGCCAGATCCGCACGAAATCATAGCAACATCACCTCACACAGCCACAGACCTGCCGGTGCCTGGTGGCCTTCCTCTGGGTCTGCCTCTACCTCTTCCTCTACCTGGTTTGTCCATTTTGTCCATCTCGGGGGGATGCTAGGTATATGCAGTGAGGTGGGTTCACTCAACACAGCAGGTAGTTAGATGCAGTGAGCTGGGTTCACTGAACAGTAAAGGTACTTAAGATGCAGTGAGGTGGGTTCTCACTCAACACAACAGGTAGTTAGATGCAGTGAGGTGGCCAGGTGGGTTCACTCAACACAACAGGTAGTTAGATGCAGTGAGCTGGGTTCACTGAACAGTAAAGGTACTTAAGATGCAGTGAGGTGGGTTCTCATTCAACACAACAGGTAGTAAGATGCAGTGAGCTGGGTTCACTGAACAGTAAAGGTACTTAAGATGCAGTGAGGTGGGTTCTCACTCAACACAACAGGTAGTTAGATGCAGTGAGGTGGCCAGGTGGGTTCACTCAACACAACAGGTAGTTACATGCAGTGAGCTGGGTTCACTCAACACAAAGCTAGGTATATGCAGTGATGAGGTGGTTTAAGTAAACACAACAGGTACTGGTGTATATGCAGTACTGGGTAGTACAATGTGCAGCTCCCTGTCACACACACAGGTAGTCACTGAATGTGCTGGGCTGCTGGCAGTGGCACACACACTATCAATTAGCAAGGCTGTGCATGCAACAAAAGTGTCAGTTTGACACACAGAAAAAAAAAAAAATATGTACAGGATGAGCTCTGAAAAGAGCTGTTGCTGTTGATGGGTGCTTTAAAAGCAATAATAATCAGTCCGGAGCAAGCAAAGCAGCCTAGAACCTAACTAATCTGTCCCTAGGAGAAAAAGTCTGCAGCAGCTGTCCCTTTCCTCTCTCTAGCAGGCACACGAGTGAGTGTAATGGCCGCCGGACCCTGCCTTATATAAGGGGGGGTGGGGCTCCAGGGCTTAGTGTAGCCTGAATGGCTACAATGTGCCTGCTGACTGTGATGCAGAGGGTCAAAGTTGCCCCTCATAGTGCATTATGGGGAGAATCGAACTTCCGCAAAAGTTCGCCTGGTGCAGGCAAACGCGAACCCCCTAAGTTCGCCTGGAACCGTTCGCTACATCTCTATTCAGGGGCCCTCGTGCGGCGGCACGGCCTGCACGGCCGTATGTCCGCCACTGAGTTACTTGTTATAGTTAGTTTTTCATCTCTGATCCGCTTTAAGCTGCTACAAGACATTCTGGCCCGCATGCAATTCACTTTTTCTCCTCAGTTTTCTCCCAGGTGATATTTTCACAACTTGTCATACAATGCATTTGAAGCCACCAGCAAGCAAGAAAATACTCAAAATAAATGTACAGTAATAGTACTTTTTTTTACCCACGTTTGGGTACTTTTTAATTGTAAAATGCTGAAAATTTAGTTTAAAGAAAAGATCAAAATTATCTGCAAGGAGAAAATTCAGGTGAAAAAATTAATTGCATATGGAACCTCTGCCTTCTTTCGTTTCTTCATAGAATTTGACATAGCATGCTTCCTCATCCAGAGATATTTCATTAAAAAGATTGCAGGTACCATCTGAATTTTATATGTGGCGGCTTTAGACTGTGGCTAAATTATAATGACAATATTAAAAATTTTTATTGACTAGTTGTTGAATAAAGAATTTGCCAAATTACGTAAAAAAAAAAAGTTGGCCAGTGGAAACTTTTTTAGGGTCATGTATCTAGCTTATATTTTTTCTCACGTTAAATGTTGGGATAAAGAATCCCTCTGGGACTGTATGGAATCCTTACAGGCCAAGGGGCATCTACAGCCCAGTCTAAGTATACACATATTGTCAGTGAGTGTTCTGCCACTTGTAGGAGTTAACTAGACTTCCTGTGCTCAGAGCGGGAGAGCAGAGGAGTTTTTCCGTGAGATATGAACTTCTTGGAACCCATAAAGATTTTTGTTTATGAAAAGACAATTAGTCATCTGAGTGTGTTACGTAAAACCCTGGCTCGCCATGAAATGTCTTATCTTTATTACACAATAAGCTAAACAGTTTAACAACTTTTTGTAAGTTTGGAGAAAAAGATAGCTAGTTAAAGTGTTCACCTTAAAAAGGCATCTCAACAGAATGACTTGAATTGGTTTAAAAGATAAAAAGAAAATGTCTTGTTACTGCAGATCTGAGTCATGTTCCAGGTGTAATCTCATTCCCATGAATTCTTCTGCTCTCCTAGATACATTGGGAACAGATACTGATTTCTGTTTTGTAGGTGGGCAGATGGTGAGCAGACTAGTACTTTCAACAGGGTTGGCATTTAGCAGTGTTCTGTGATTTGTATTGCTGTTCATTACTTTGCTACACTAAACAAATGATTAATAATACAATATTCAATTTAATTTGCATCCCCTGTGGCACTAAAGGTAGTTAGGAACCCTTTTTGAACTGAAACACAGACAAAGGCCCATATGCAATTACATTTTTCTCCTAAGTGATATTTTTAGACTTGTCAATAAAATGCCATTTAAAGGATACCCCAACTGAAATGTGACATAATGAGATAGACTTGTGTATGTACAGTGCTTAGCACACAGATAACTATGCTGTGTTCCTTTTTTTATTTTTCTGCCTGAAAGAGTTAAATATAAGGTATGCAAGTGGCTGACTCAGTCCTGACTCAGACAGGAAGTGACTACAGTGTGACCCTCACTGATAAGAAATTCCAACTATAAAACACTTTCCTAGCAGATAATGGCTTCTGAGAGCAAGAAAGCGGTAAAAAAAGGGGAATTTCTTATCAGTGAGGGCCACACTGTAGTCACTTCCTGTCTGAGTCAGGACTGAGTCAGCCACTTACATACCTGATATTTAACTCTTTCAGGCAGAGAAAGAAAAAAAGGAACACAGCATAGTTATCTGTGTGCTAGGCACTGTACATACACATGTCTATCTCATTATGGCACATTTCAGTTGGGGTATCCTTTAAACCAACAGAAAGCAAACACATAATCAAAATAATTTTGATAGAACTTTTTCACCTACTTTTTGATATTTTTCCATTACAAAGTGCTGAAAAGTTATTTTAAATTGGAGGTGAAGAAGTATCTCCTAGGAGAAAACTCAGGATAAAAAGTTAATTGCATATGGCTCAAAGACTTGACAGAGATTCTAAGCAACTTACTGTATATACTCGAGTATAAGTCTAGAAAGTTAGGTCTGCTTCACTGAATAAAAGTATAGGGGTCGACTTATACACGAGTCACAAGCAACACTGAGTAATGCGTGTACTATTAGTGACATTCCCATTTGCAGCAATTTACCCAGTGGTAAGTTACACTATTTTGATAAGAGAAATGCCAAGAAAGTACATGTCTGAAAGTCCTGGCCACAACAATTAACAAGGAATGGAGCAGTGGGACAATACTGGGCTGCAGGAGGGGAAGTGAATAATTGCTTCACTTGAGGGCCTGGAAGAGCTATTAGCTGAATTTAAGGGACAGCAGGGGTTAATGGCTGCAATACTATATGCAATGCAGTCATTAACCCCTATTTGTCCCAAAGTGCACCTGTTAATTTTTCCTGGTCCGCAAGTGCAGTCATTAACTTTGCTGGGTAGACTTATACTTGAGTCAATAAAAAAAATTCCAGCTTAAAGAGGGTTGAATATTGTAGTCAACTTATACACAAAGTCGACTTCTATTCAGGGATATACGGTACTTGGGCATATAACAATAACATTTCTATAGCTCTTTTCTCCCATATGACTCAAAGCGCTTAGGCTCTCTCAGATTCAGTAATTGGTAGTAGGATGAAGTGTTAACACAACAAAATTATATTTCTGCAAATGCCAGATTGAACAAGTGGGGTTTCAGTCTGGATTTAAACATGTCCAGAGATGGAGCTGTCCTGATCTGCTGAGGTAAGGAGTTCCATAATGTAGGAGCAGCATGACAGAAGGCTCTGGGACCAAAAGTTTTCAGGTGGACTCTGGGTATGACAAGATTATTAGAGCCTGTGGATCTGAGATTGCAGGGAGTGCTACACAGCTGAAGCATTTCTTTCAAATATCCAGGGCCCAGATTATGAAGTGACTTAAATGTCAGTAGGCCGATTTTTAATAGGTTCCTCCATTTTATAGGTAGCCAGTGAAGGGAGTGCAGGACTGGTGTTATGTGGCAGTGACGGGGTTGGTTAACAGTCTGGCAAAAGTATTCTGTCTCAGCTGTAGACGGTACAAGTTCTTTTTTGGAAGGCCGGTGTAGAGAGCATTGCAATAGTCCAGTCGGGATGTAATGCAGGCATGAACTAAGGTTGGGAGATCTTCTGGGGAGGATGAGGTGCTTGATTTTTGCGATGTTCTTTAGGTGAAAATAGGATGATTTCACCACAGCAGAGATGTGGGTTTTGAAGTTTAGATCCCCATCAATTAGAACTCCCAGGCTATGCACATGCTCAGAGCTGTGTAGATCTGTGCCTTCTATTCCCAGTGGTGAAGACTGCAACTGAAGTTGTTTTGTTGTCATGCTCTGCCCTCCAATCATAAGGACTTCAGTATTATCTGCGTTTAGTCTCAGCCAGTTGTCAGTCACTCATCCATTGCTGTAGTTTAGCTAAGCAGACGTTTATAGTTGGAGTTGGGTCTGTCACACCAGGCTTGAAGAAAATATATATAGTTGGGTGTCGTCAGCATAGCAGTGGTATGTCAGGCCGTGTTTAGTTTTTAGTGGATTAGTGTTTAGTGGATTTGTTTTCCAAGCGGTAACATGTAGACTTTGAAGAGCAGGAGAGAAAGGATTGAGCCCTGGGGCACCCCATACTTAAGTGGTACAGAGGTGAACAAGAAGGGCCCCATAGACACTTTTTGGGTTCTGCCACTCAAGAATGATTGGAATCACTGCAGAACTATGTCATCAATGCCACAGTATTTCTGTAGCCTGCTAATTATGCAATTATGCATATGCATATTCACTTATTTTCCTGAGTTATCTCCTAGGTGATATTTTCACACATTGTCATAAAATGCCTTTTAAACCAGCAGCAAGCAAGAAAATACTCAAAATAATTTAGATAGTAGTTTTTCACCAACTTTTAAGAACTTTTTTAATTGTAAAATGCTGAAAGGTTATTTTTAAGAGAAGATTTAAATTATCACCTGGGAGAAAACTCAGGAGAAAAGTGAATTGCATATGGGCCACTTTGTTTTACTGCTATTTTTGCCCTCACTAGAACCAGGGAGCATCCAGACAGACACCCACCAGACCAAATAGCAGCATTAGGGGCCCTTTGTTGCAGTTTATCCCAGGGCCCTTAAGTTGGCTGCCGCCCCTAACCCCCCCACAAACCCCAAACTTTACTGTGCTCCCTGGGGCCCATGCAATGTCTTCGGCAGAGTAGCGTCTCACCTGTCCTGGTGGGTATGCCCCCCTGTCAGTCTGTGACTCCATGGGCTCCCCGACTTTATCCTCGCTTCATCTTTTCTGTGGCATGATATAACTTAATAGCATACTTCAGATCATGGAGGAGAGGCACCCCCACATGAGGAGGAGGGCGGGAGTGCACAAAGCCACAGACTGACAGAGGGGCACACCCGCCAGGACAGGTGAGATGTCACTATGACATTGCACAGGCATAGGGGAGCACAAGTTGAGGGGGGATGACCTGGGGGGCCTGAATTCCTGTACTTCCTATTGCCATATAATGTCTATAGACACAGAAATATGCAGTAACAGAATGGAGAAACCTGAAAAATGAAGAGGGCAGTGAACACACTGACTAAGGGACATGTGGGTACCTCTGCTCCTGTGTCTAGTAGCAGTTGCTATGTGGCTATAGCTACAATAGCCTGTCAGCAATCAAAGCACGTAGCAAACACAACTGGCTGCCAGTGGGACTATAGTTTATTAGAATTATTTTCATTGTATTGTCTCGGTTTACTCTCCCGATGCCTATATACTATGATTGTTATCATTTGCAATAATGGGGAAGTGTTGTATAATAACCTGGCTCCAGGGAATGGATGTAGAAATATTTCACTTGTGCATAACACTTAGATGAGGATATTAACTTGACGTTCATCCTTCTCATAGGGGAACCTGCAGCCTAGAGGTAAATCATATCTTGGGGAAGAGTTAGGTCAGTCTAAACACACTGTGATTTCATGTGTATGATCTGAATCTGTAATACATACATTGTGATATACTGTTAAACAGTGACTTCCATTCGCTTTTTAAATAATGACTTGCCAGAGTTTCCTTAACAACCTCCATTCCAAACAGTAAGTTAGTTAACAGCGAGAAATGAGACACACGGTTCCATAAATCATGTTTACTGCAATATAAATGGCTGTTGGGCTTGGCTACCTTTATAGCCAGTTTTACATACAGGGTACTGTTAACATAGAGCACAGGGGGACCTAGAGGGAACCAGTGCCTTTGAAGGAGACAAAAATAAAAAAAAGTCCTCACTTGGGATGGGATATATTAAGTAGGTACATGTATTATAATGTCCCCAGGCAGTTTGGCGCAGGGCAAGCTGAATGATAGCTCACCCTGCTGCCGGTGAAATTCCCGGTGGCATTAAATACCATTCCCTCTCCGAGCCGTAACATCTCGGGGATACACATTATTTGGGGTGCGGCTATTGTCGGCACCCAAATTAAGGTATGTGGCCGTGGACTATAGCATTGCAGCTATAGCTGCACCGATACCAGACGCTATGTGGCGTGCAGCATGTGCCAAGTTGAGCCGTTTTGATACTAGGTCGCACTCAGGGCCGGTTCTCTCATGAAGCGAGGTGAAACATTTGCATCATTCCTGAGGAGGAATGGAGTGGCTGAGGATGAGCAGTTTGTTTGTCACAGACTACCAGCCAGCCAGTGGGCTATTGTGTTGAGCTGCAGCATGTCATGTGAGAACATTAAATGAAGCATAGTAAATTGTTGGGTGCTGTGCGATCATTCCAAATCAGGGTGGGGGCGCATCCTCACAAGTTTGCCTCAGGCAGCAAAAAGATTAGCACCGGTCCTGGTTGCACTCCACAGGAACAAAATGGAGCTAGAATAGTGATACTATTACTAATCTGAACGCTGACACCCTTTCGGGGGTGTGGATCAGTGTTTCTCAACATTTTATTGGTATGCACCCCTTTTGAAAAACTGTGCTCACCTGGTATGGTAAAAATGATCTTAGGTACCCCTTGACAAAGATATATTTAATGATAGTACAAGGTAATTATTTGTAAACAATATCCACGTGTTTAATGTTCCATTTACTTAGCTAAAATACTAATTTGATGTTGTTTATATAGGATTTATTTGGTCTATGCATTTCAAAAACTCTAAATTTATTATGATTACTATATTAAGCCCAAGCACCCCCTGGGCTCCTCAAACGTATTCCCTGGGGTATGCATAGCACACATTGAGAACCTAGGGTGTAGACTATACGGGGAAGGGAGAAGGCCTCCCCAAAAATATAAAAAGGCTAAAACAGTTCAAAATGATTAAAAAATAAGCTTACCCCAATGATGTACTAAACAAAGTAGCCTACTTTTTTGATACTGTATTGAACTGAGGAAGCAGCTATAGCCCACAAAACGCGGCGCCTGCCTGAGCCTATCAATAAAATTATGTACATTTTTTAATAATTTTAATTTTATACTATCTTTAGCCTTTTTATATTTTTCAGAACGCCTCCACCCTCCCTATATATGTTAACTAGTGTTGGGCGAACATCTAGATGTTCGGGTTCGGGCCGAACAGGCCGAACATGGCCGCGATGTTCGGGTGTTCGACCCGAACTCCGAACATAATGGAAGTCAATGGGGACCCGAACTTTTGTGGTTTGTAAAGCCTCCTTACATGCTACATACCCCAAATTTGCAGGGTATGTGCACCTTGGGAGTGGGTACAAGAGGAAAAAAAAATTAGCAAAAAGAGCTTATAGTTTTTGAGAAAATCGATTTTAAAGTTTCAAAGGGAAAACTGTCTTTTAAATGCGGGAAATGTCTGTTTTCTTTGCACAGGTAACATGTTTTTTGTCGGCATGCAGTCATAAATGTAATACATATAAGAGGTTCCAGGAAAAGGGACCGGTAACGCTAACCCAGCAGCAGCACACGTGATGGAACAGGAGGAGGGTGGCGCAGGAGGAGAAGAAGGCCACGCTTTGTGAGACACAACAACCCCGGCCTTGCATGAGGGCAAGAAGCGTGCGGATAGCAGGCTTTGTACCGCCATGCAGTCATAAATGTAATAAAGATAAGTGGTTCAATAAACAGGGACCACGCGGCAACGCTAACCCAGCAGCAGCAGACGTGATGGAACAGGAGCAGGCGCAGGAGGAGAAGGCCACGCTTTGTGAGACACAACAACCCAGGCCTTGCATGAGGGCAAGAAGCGTGCGGATAGCAGGCTTTGTACCGCCATGCAGTCATAAATGTAATAAAGATAAGTGGTTCAATAAACAGGGACCACGCGGCAACGCTAACCCAGCAGCAGCAGACGTGATGGAACAGGAGCAGGCGCAGGAGGAGAAGGCCACGCTTTGTGAGACACAACAACCCAGGCCTTGCATGAGGGCAAGAAGCGTGCGGATAGCAGGCTTTGTACGGCCATGCAGTCATAAATGTAATAAAGATAAGTGGTTCAATAAACAGGGACCACGCGGCAACGCTAACCCAGCAGCAGCAGACGTGATGGAACAGGAGGAGGCGCAGGAGGAGAAGGCCACGCTTTGTGAGACACAACAACCCAGGCCTTGCATGAGGGCAAGAAGCGTGCGGATAGCAGGCTTTGTACCGCCATGCAGTCATAAATGTAATAAAGATAAGTGGTTCAATAAACAGGGACCACGCGGCAACGCTAACCCAGCAGCAGCAGACGTGATGGAACAGGAGCAGGCGCAGGAGGAGAAGGCCACGCTTTGTGAGACACAACAACCCAGGCCTTGCATGAGGGCAAGAAGCGTGCGGATAGCAGGCTTTGTACGGCCATGCAGTCATAAATGTAATAAAGATAAGTGGTTCAATAAACAGGGACCACGCGGCAACGCTAACCCAGCAGCAGCAGACGTGATGGAACAGGAGGAGGCGCAGGAGGAGAAGGCCACGCTTTGTGAGACACAACAACCCAGGCCTTGCATGAGGGCAAGAAGCGTGCGGATAGCATGCTTTGTACCGCCATGCAGTCATAAATGTAATAAAGATAAGTGGTTCAATAAACAGGGACCACGCGGCAACGCTAACCCAGCAGCAGCAGACGTGATGGAACAGGAGCAGGCGCAGGAGGAGAAGGCCACGCTTTGTGAGACACAACAACCCAGGCCTTGCATGTGGACAAAAAGCGTGCGGATATAGCAGCAATGCTTTTTGCCGCCATGCAGTCATAAATGTAATACAGATGAGAGGTTCAATAAACAGGGCCCGGAAACGCAACACCATCCCAGATGTTCATTGGTCATGTTACTTGGTTGGGGTCCTGGAGTGTTGCGTAGTCATTTCCAATCCAGGATTGATTCATTTTAATTTGAGTCAGACGGTCTGCATTGTCTGTAGAGAGGCGGATACGCCGATCTGTGACGATGCCTCCGGCAGCACTGAAACAGCGTTCCGACATAACGCTGGCTGCCGGGCAAGCCAGCACCTCTATTGCGTACATTGCCAGTTCGTGCCAGGTGTCTAGCTTCGATACCCAATAGTTGAAGGGTGCAGATGGATGGTTCGACACAGCTACGCCATCTGACATGTAGTCCTTGACCATCTTCTCCAGGCGATCGGTGTTGGAGGTGGATCTGCACGCTTGCTGTTCAGTGGGCTGCGGCTGCATGGGTGTCAGAAAATTTTCCCACTCCAAGGACACTGCCGATACCATTCCCTTTTGGGTACTAGCTGCGGCTTGCGTTGTTTGCTGCCCTCCTGGTCGTCCTGGGTTTGCGGAAGTCAGTCTGTCTGCGTACAACTGGCTAGAGGAGGGGGAGGATGTCAATCTCCTCTCTAAAGTCTCCACAAGGGCCTGCTGGTATTCTTCCATTTTGACCTGTCTGACTCTTTCTTCAAGCAGTTTTGGAACATTGTGTTTGTACCGTGGATCCAGAAGGGTATAAACCCAGTAATTGGTGTTGTCCAGAATGCGCACAATGCGTGGGTCACGTTCAATGCAGTCTAGCATGAATTGAGCCATGTGTGCCAGAGTCCTACCAGAATCCTCATCATCCTCTTGTGAGCGTTGTGATAGTTGTTGTGATGCATCATAGTCGTCACCTTCCTCCTGGTCTGCTTCTGCTGACCATTCGCGTTGAATTGTTGAAGTCCAACGTGCACCGCTCTGGCCCTCGTCAGTGGTGGCATGAAATTCCTGCTCCAACTCCAGCTGTTCCTCCTCCTCTTCTTCGTCATAGCTGCTGGGGCCAGCGTTCCCTGAGGCGGATGGCCTGATGTTGGTACCATCACGCTGATCGTTTTCTCCTTCAGATTCCCCCAGTTGCATCATGACAGCTGTTTCCTTGATTTTTAACATCGACCTCTTCAGTAAACACAGCAGTGGTATGGTAATGCTGACTGAAGAGTTGTCACTGCTCACAAGCAACGTGGATTGCTCAAAATTTTGGAGGACTTGGCAGAGGTCCAACATGTTGGCCCAATCGGATCCACAGAAGCTTGGCAGCTGGCCGGATGCGCCTCGGTACTGCGCCGTCATGTACTGGACCACTGCACTCTTCTGCTCGCAAAAGCGGGCTAGCATGTGCAGCGTAGAATTCCAGCGCGTAGGGACATCACACAGCAAGCGATGGTGGGGGAGATTGAAGCGCTCCTGCATCTTGGCGAGTGCCCCCGAAGCAGTACTGGAATTTCTACAATGTTTGGACACTCGACGCACCTTCAACAGCAGATCGGGCACGCCTGGGTATGTCCTCAGGAACCGCTGAACTACTAGGTTCATCACGTGCGCCAGGCAAGGGATGTGTGTCAGCTTAGCCAACCTTAAAGCGCGAATGAGATTACTCCCATTATCACACACAACCATGCCCGGTTTCAGGTCCAGCGGTGCCAGCCACAAATCCGTCTGTTCCTTTATTCCCCTCCAAATTTCCTCCCCTGTGTGCTGCTTATCCCCAAGGCAGATTAGCTTCAGCAACGCTTGCTGACGCATGCCAACAGCTGTGCTGCACTGCTTCCACGATCCTACTGCTGCTGGGTTAGCGTTTCCGGATGAGGTACAGCTTTGAGATGCGTTGGAGGAGAAGGAGTCAGAGAGGTAGGTGCTGCTGTTATCCAGTGGGAGGGACGGCGGTGCAGCTGTTTGTGGCGTGGGCAACACCCGTGCCGTAGCAGGTGAGGAATCGCTGCCAGGCTCCACAAGGTTCACCCAGTGCGCGGTAAGGGAGATGTATCGACCCTGGCCGAACGCACTCGTCCAGGTGTCAGTGGTGAGGTGAACCTTGCAGGCAACGGCATTCTTCAAGCTTCGGGTTATTTTGCTGACCACGTGCTCATGCAACTCAGGCACTGCAGAGCGTGCAAAGTGGTAGCGGCTGGGAACCACGTAACGTGGGATGGCCACTGACATCATGCCCTTGAAGCTGTTTGTCTCCACCAATCGATATGGCAGCATTTCGCAGGCCAGAAGCTTGGCTATGCTGGCTGTTACTGCCACGGCCCGGGGGTCATTTGCTGGCAATTTCCTCTTGCGCTCAAACATCTCCGACACAGACAACTGAACCGTAGCGCTGCACACGGAAGGGCTGTTGGTTGTTGTGTTTGATGAACACTGGGAGACCTCAAGAGCACTACTCCGGAAAGTGACAGTGTCAGCGTCGTCTGATGTTTGTGAATGTTGTGAACCACGCAATGGCTGGGCTACTGCTGCTGCTGAGGCGGGTCTGGTGAACCCAAGGGAGGCAGTGTTGTTTCTGGTACCCTGTCCTGACGCGTTTGCCCAAAGAGTGGGATGTTTGGATAGCATGTGACGGCTCATGCTGGTGGTGGAGAGGTTGTTAATATTTTTCCCCCTGCTCAGGCGGGTCTTGCACACCTTGCAAATCGCCATGGTAACATCCTCAGTGCAGTCTTCAAAGAAAGCCCAGACTTTGGAGCACCTGCCTCCTTGCTGGCGATTTCTGTTTGCTCCTCTTTTGCCTCTCACTTGAACTTCCACGCTTGTGGTGCCTGAAATTGCGCGCCGCCTACCTTGTGGCACAAGGCGAACTCGTGCAGCAGTGTGTTCTTCAACAGACTCATCTGTGCTGCTGCTACGACGGCGATGTTCTCGTTCACAAACAAAATCTGGGTCTCTGTCCACATTGTCCATACCCTCCTCTTCCATCTCCTCAAACTCGTCATATGTCATTGTGGGCCACCGCCGTGGAGTAGAGCTCCCCACAACAACCTCTGCGCAGCACACTCCAACGTCGTCTTCCAGATCTTGTCGGCCGACCTCCTGCAATTGCAACCCCTCCTGCCCAAATTGCTCTGGGATTTGGGTTTCCGAGTCCTCTTCGGACTCGCCTCGTATTTCAGTGCGCGGTACATTTCCCACAGTTAACGGTTGTGAATCCAGGCACAACATTTCTGGCTGTTCCTCCATTGACCTTTGAAAGGTGGAAGTTTGTTGGGCTGGGAATAGCTCCTGCGAATACCCCATTGTGTCCTGAGGTAATTCATCGGACTGGTTATCTGGCAGTTGTGTGCGTGGTGTCGCTGCCGGTTGTGTCAGCTTTGTGCCCACTGGCTCCTTGTAACTGGCTGAGGACTCGGACCTCGTGCGTGATGTGCTGGTGCTGCTTAACCCACTGCTGGACGCTTGAGAGGTCATCCAAGTAATTATCTGGTCCTGTTCTTTTGGATTTGTGAGGGTTGTTGTCCTGGACAACATGGGTGGTATTGAGTGGGTTTTCTTGGGTGCTCCCCTGTGGCCTGTACGTGAACCGTCAGGGGAAACACCTCTTCCCTTGCCCCTCCCTCTTTCACCGGATTTCTTCCTCATTTCACTTATCCTTACAGTACACGCTGACTGGCAGCAGTACAGTGGCAGTACAGAAATGCTATACAGTACCACTATTCCCAGCAGCGACACAGAGCACAATGCTATACAGTGACGGGTGAGCGGTGTACCACTATTCCCAGCAGACACAGAACAGTGAACAGAATGCTATATAGTGTGGCTGAGCGAGCGGTGTACCACTATTCCCAGCAGACACAGAACAGTGAACAGAATGCTATATAGTGTGGCTGAACGAGCGGTGTACTACTGTTCCCAGCAGACACAGAACAGTACACAGAATGCTATATAGTGTGGCTGAACGAGCGGTGTACTACTGTTCCCAGCAGACACAGAACAGTACACAGAATGCTATATAGTGTGGCTGAACGAGCGGTGTACTACTGTTCCCAGCAGACACAGAACAGTGAACAGAATGCTATATAGTGTGGCTGAGCGAGCGGTGTACCACTATTCCCAGCAGACACAGAACAGTGAACAGAATGCTATATAGTGTGGCTGAGCGAGCGGTGTACCACTATTCCCAGCAGACACAGAACAGTAAACAGAATGCTATATAGTGTGGCTGAGCGAGCGGTGTACCACTATTCCCAGCAGACACAGAACAGTGAACAGAATGCTATATAGTGTGGCTGAGCGAGCGGTGTACCACTATTCCCAGCAGACACAGAACAGTGAACAGAATGCTATATAGTGTGGCTGAGCGAGCGGTGTACCACTATTCCCAGCAGACACAGAACAGTGAACAGAATGCTATATAGTGTGGCTGAGCGAGCGGTGTACCACTATTCCCAGCAGACACAGAACAGTGAACAGAATGCTATATAGTGTGGCTGAGCGAGCGGTGTACTACTGTTCCCAGCAGACACAGAACAGTACACAGAATGCTATATAGTGTGGCTGAACGAGCGGTGTACTACTGTTCCCAGCAGACACAGAACAGTACACAGAATGCTATATAGTGTGGCTGAACGAGCGGTGTACCACTATTCCAAGCAGACACAGAACAGTGAACAGAATGCTATATAGTGTGGCTGAGCGAGCGGTGTACCACTATTCCCAGCAGACACAGAGTGGCAGTAAACAGAATGCTATATAGTGTGGCTGAGCGAGGTACACAGAGTGGCAGTAAACAGAATGCTATATAGTGTGGCTGTGCAAGCGGTGTACTACTATTCCCAGCAGACACAGAGTGGCAGTAAACAGAATGCTATATAGTGTGGCTGAGCGAGGTACACAGAGTGGCAGTAAACAGAATGCTGAGCGAGCGGTGTACTACTATTCCCAGCAGCGACACACAATGACTGGGGGGGACCCTGGCTAGCGTGGCTGGAGCGCGAACTACCCTGCCTGCCTACCCAAAGCTAAACCCACAGACAAATGGCGGAGATATGACGTGGTTCGGGTATTTATTTACCCGAACCACGTGACAGTTCGGCCAATCAGAGCGCGTTCGGGTCCGAACCACGTGACCCGTTCGGCCAATCACAGCGCTAGCCGAACGTTCGGGGAACGTTCGGCCATGCGCTCTTAGTTCGGCCATATGGCCGAACGGTTTGGCCGAGCACCGTCAGGTGTTCGGCCGAACTCGAACATCACCCGAACAGGGTGATGTTCTGCAGAACCCGAACAGTGGCGAACACTGTTCGCCCAACACTAATGTTAACATATAGACAACAGCCTTGAAGAAAAAGTGAGATGGCGCAAAAGGAAGAAATTATACATACCTGGGGCTTCCTCCAGTCCCCTGCAGTCTGATTGTTCCCTTGCCTGCCTTCTGTGCCAGAGGGTTCAGGCGGCGCAGAATGACAGTGAGGGACTGATCAGCCTGGAGGGGGTTGGAGGAAGCCCCAGGTATGTATTGTATAGTTTGTTCCTTTTACACCATCTCAGGTACTCTTTAACCTCTGTCCTAAATGGAGTATCTATCAATGGAGCTGTATCAGTAGAAATGATCTGATACTTTTCTAAAACACGAGTGGGGATTAGACACATTGAGAAACTGGTAAACTTTTCATTAGCAAAAGAAACTGGAACTGTGAACAAAAGGCCAGTGATCAGCAGGTATTGATATACCTTGTTGACATGCATACCATGTAGTTATACTACTGTTGTATAAGCCAACAAAAACAAGCACTTTAAATTTAGTACATTATCTGTGCTTATAAACAACAATAACTATAAAACTAGCCCCATGAAACTGTTTATAATCGCGGTGTGTGTTCCTTTATCTAATACCGTATTACATGAAGAGTGCCAGGACTCACACAGACTCCATTTCCTGAGCTGTCTCACTTATCTGTACTTTGTGCTGAGGGTTCAGTTCATCTACTCCAAATGCCATCAAAGTTTATAGGTTGCTTTTCTAGTCATTTATACTTAGGAATGTCTTGTTTAATTAACCTAATCCAGTCCTTCAATGTGATATCTTTGGTATCTTTCCAATGTAAAACTATCTATTTCCTTGCGTAAAACAACAAAACTTCACAGCATAACAACAAATATTTATAAACCATCCAATCTGTGAAGATACCCAACAGGCAGACCTCCAGATTGCAGATGCTGGGAATCTTGGTCTTCTCTAAAACAAAAGCAGTGACCTCTGACCAAAACTGACTAACCATAATACAACCCCAGACTACATGTACAAAGCATCCTAGATTCCCTCCCACATCATAAACAGTCCTACTTAAATATCCTTACCTGAGCATGGTAAAGCCAGTGTAAATGATTGGATAGGACCATTGTGTCTATGGTGGCAATTCTTCTTTACTATAGCATCTGCATACTCAATCCTCTAGGTTCTCAATGTGTGGTATTCATATCCCTGAGGGTACGTTGGCTGGTCTTACTGGGTACATACATTTGTCTTAACTCATAGAGTGCCACTGATAGGTGTTCTGTGTTTTCGCATCCATACACCACGCAGGTCTAAAGGCAATTTAGTACAAAATTACTTCTGCCAGAAGTGGACATCTATAGGCCATTTTGTTTCTGTATATACCTGTGCCACGAACATCTAAAAGGCTTCTTGTGCAAAGTTGGGCTTGGGCTTCAGCAGAAAAAGCTGAGCCCAACAGGTTCGTACTACTGTGCATGCGCAAGCTGTCTACAAGGGCTCCGCAATACTGATGAGCAGAAATTACGCCTATGCGTAATTATGCATTGTAATTCGCAATTACACATCGTAATGCGAAAATTCAGGGAAAAGCGTATTTAATTTTGTAGTTAATTTGTAAGCATTCGTAATTATGCACAAATTTACGCATAATTTCGTGCGGAATTTGGCAGTGAATAGCAAAGCCCTCATACATGCTATTGCTACCAAAATTGCTACATATGTTAAGGAGAATAGTGGGAAAAGAATTGTTCAAAAAGACCTTGTGTAGAGAAAATCTATTTTAAATATGCAAAGAAAAATGGTTTTTAAACTAATTTTTCTGAGTTTAAAGAGACTCTGAAGCCAAATAAAATCAATGCTTTAAACTTTTATTAATGTTAAGCACTATAGCTAGTGCTAAAACGCTGCATCCCCGCGGCAAAACGAGGTGTTTATACCCCCCTAAATCCCCTGTGCTAACTGCAGGGAGCGTCAATCCTCGCTGATTGCCGCCTCTCCCCGCCCCTCTCAGTCTCCCTTCACTGAGAGGGGCGGGGAGAGGCGGAGATCCGCAGGCAGATTGATGGGAATGGAGGCAGAGCTGCAGCTCAAAGCTCTGCCTCCATGAGCATCAAAATCCACCACCAAGAAAGTAATGGATTTTGCACAGGGGATTTGGGGGGTATAAACCCCTTGTTTTGCCGCGGGGATGCAGCGTTTTAGCACTAGCTATAGTGCTTAACATTAACAAAAGTTAAAAGCATTGATTTTATTTGGCTTCAGAGTTTCTTTAAAAACAATTTTAAATTGATTTTTTCAAAAACTAAAAGGTCTTTTTGAAAAAAAATGTTTTTGCCTTGTACCCACTATTCTCCTTAACATATGTAGCAGTATAAAGTCAATTGAATTAACAATTTGTAATTACATATAGGCGTAATTGCGAAAAAATGTACGCGTAATTTCGCGTATTCATAATTAGCTGATTGCGATCATCACTACTCAGCAACGGTTTTGCAGAGAGGACAGCGCTGGAACGGGCCGCTGGATGAGATCAGGATTATCCAGAGGCTTTCCTCTAATGAGTAGCCATTAGGGCACTATTTTTCCATACAGGTACACTTTAAGGGGAAATGGAATTGATTGGTTTACTATCATTGCATAATTACCTCAGAATCATTCTGCTCATGAGACATTTTGTCCCTGAATGTTTAATCTATTTATATACTGAGAAGCTCAACACCAGCTTCATGGCACCTCCAATCTCAGGGAAACAGTAGAAGGATAAATGGCTTACCTCATCTCTGTTGATATTAAGCATTGTTTCTCCCAGGGTGGTGAGTGTATCCTTGGCAATGGAGTGCCTCTCCAGTGGTATGCAGTGCCCCTGGCCTCCTTCAGCTTCAGACATTGCTGTGGGAGTCTCTTTACATTGCTGATAATGGATAGATAAACACTCTGAAGATTTTGTGTCATCTTCAGCTCCACACGTTGTGGCACCTCAGTCTGAAAAACATAAACACAAGGAATGATTCTAGTTACATTTTTGCAGGACACAATGAATCTCGTCACCTGGGAGTGTGTTTTAGCTCAGCTGTAAAAGTATTAAAAGAGGATGCTGTTATTGATGCTAAATATATCATTAGCTGTAAACCAGCTCAATTTGCACGTGAGTGTAACATTCCTGTCTCTAGTGTTTTCACTACTGGTCTATTGTCTCTGGCTGAGACACATAAAGGACAACTGTAACAAGACGGATATGGAGGCTGCCATATTTATTTCCTTTTAAACATTACCAATTACCTGGCTATCCTGCTGCCTTTAATACATTTAGCCATAGACTCTGAACAAGATCAGGTGTTTCTGACATTATTGTCAGATCTGACAAGCTGCATGCTTCTTTCTGGTGTTATTCAAAGACTACATCAGCCAAATAGATCAGCAGGGCTGCCAGGCAACTGGTGTTGTTGAAAAGGAAATACAGACTCCATATTCTTCTCACTTCAGTTGTCCTTTAAAGACTACTTCCAGTGTAAAATAGAGAGCCTGCAATTCTGCAATGATCTGCAGTAGGAAGGGTTAATTACTCATCAGCTCGCCGTTATTTTTATTAATGACAGAACCTCCGCCCCCCATCTGTAAGACAATTACAACTATGTTTCCTGAAGTCTTCCAAAGATCTGTGGCCAACCCATCTGCTTTCCGATGCCCACCCCCAGCTTGGCAGCCACCTATTAGGCTGCCACGGCATGCAGGTGGGGGTGGCCACAGAGCTTCAGAAGACTTTGGGGGAAAAAATGTCTCAGTGGCTTCGCCACAGGAGAAGGGCAGGGTTTCTGTTATTATTGAATTACAGGCCAAGATCAAGACAAGGCAATGCTGTACCAGCAGCACTTTATGTGACAAATTTTTTGGTTCCTTCCGGTCTCCCACACAAATTATTGCTGGTTCTCTATAAGCTAAAATAGTTACCCAATTTTCTATACAATGTAAAAAATGAATTTGCACATATAAATACATCAGCTCAGGGTGTAACACTAGTTATAGCATTCCACTTATTTTGTATTGCAGCTGATTTGGATGCAGAGGCGTAGCTAGGGTTTTCAGCTCCAGGGGACCGGGGACTAAGAGAGTGCCTATAAAACTGCCTCTGGCTCATGTGTGGGTTTAAATGGTCACTCTGGTGTCTGAAGGTAGACGGTGTTCCAGTTGGTAGCAAAACAGAAGTGAGCCCAATAGGGAAGAAGTAAAGTGTCCATACAGCCAGAGGCAGGTGTGGACAATGTGGATGTGAATGGCTGTGCTGGGACAGCTCGGCCAAGTGGAGGGAAATAGGCCTCTACTGCAAGAGGCAAGGAGATGTGTAAGGTAGGGGACTGGTAGGGGGCAGGGCACGAGAGAAGCTTGCATAGCAATAAGAAAGTGGTGTAGCTATACAGAAAAGGTGAGTGAAAGATGAGTGCTGAATGGCAAAGAAATGTTGTGATTCTTTAGGTTTACAGAGCCCAAAAGATACTGCGCCTGGGGACAGATGTCTGCCTTGCTCGCCCCTACCCCTCCCCAGCTACGTCTCCAGATCGCCAAAGGAGCAAAATCAGTTATGAATCATAAATAAATGTGTTACTGAGCACTGAAAGGGGAGCTGATTGTTATGGTATAATAATGAGCAGTGGTAGGACTGTTAAGGTACGTACACTTGCACAATTACTCTCTTGATTCAATCCCTTGAACAACAGTTTGGGGCCTAGTGTTGTACAGATGCATTGGACAGCATATAGGTTAGCAACGCATTCTGTTGCTATGAAGAAGGGATAACAGCATGGTGGATGAAGATGGAGCACCTTCCAGTGGGTGGAGTGGGGAGGGGAACAATGGGCTTGGATGTACACACCTGTACACACACTTGAAACACACTTGAATGAATATTGAGTGTACCTAGCTTTAGATCTATTTTATTCTACATCATGCAGTGAAAAGATTTACGAAGTATATGATACACTCCTCCTCTAAACCAAATAAAGGAATAATATTAATATCCTGGCAATAGAACAGCATTAAAGGTCAAACACAGTGTCTGATGTAAGCCATAATTTTGTATTTGAAACATAAAATCCCATGCCGTAATCCACAAGACAAACAACTTTCATCTAGCTTCATTAAATCAAATGAGTCACTCACTGCATTATTCAAAATCATCCTTGTGTTTTGCTGTGAAGAGATGTCTGGAGTGTATTTGTGAACTGCTCCTTCAGGTCAATTAGCAAGTCCATTCCACTAGAAAGTTATTTTCCAAGTCGCTGCAACCATACATGGCTTCACTGAAGAAAACAGGGTATCAGTGCACCTATGTGCATGCTTCCTTATACATCACTGATCACTGCTGGTACTCTGGTAATGTATGGAAAAACAAATGAGTGCATATTCACCAAGACCCATTGGTCCTTATGATCTAAGGATTCTAGACCGAACAAACATAAAGCTAAATACTCACCGCAGAGATACAGGAAGAAGGATCCAGCTACGTCCTCCAACGCCAAGCGTTGCCCAATACATCTTCTTGCAGACAAAGTCATGTGACGCTACACAAGACTACCCGATGGGTGCGAATGGGAGGTCAAGCGATCACTTTACTTTGCACTGAGTCGCCGGGGATATTTAACTGCTTCCAGACCGAAGCAGTACGAATCTATATCCAGCAGGTGGTGCTGCGGCTCTGACTGGATATAGATTCTACTGCTTTGGCACTCCGCGTTACTGCCGTTACCGCCGATCTCGCCACTCTGCACCCACCGCAATTCACTTGCTCTGCCGTCTAGAGCTCTGGGAACAGGTCAGGAGCCACTTTCATTGGCTCCTGATCGTGTGATCACTGTGAGCCAATCACATTGGCTCACATTGATAGACAGCGTCAGGAGCCAATGAAAGCGGCTCCTGACTGGCTGACAGCACTCTGCCATCATAGAGACGGCTCAGAGAGGAGCCTGCGGTGATGGGACAGCATCGTGACTGGAGAGAGCGGCGGGTATGTGCGGCAATTCGTCGGGAGGCGGCATTTTACGGTACCAGCAGTCTCTGGTTCTTAAAGGGGTTCTTTCGCGAAAAAAGTAGGCAGTTCAAAAATGTGACAGATGACAGGTTTTGGGCCAGTCCATCTTTTTAAGGGGGATTCTCAGGGCTTTCTTTGTTTTCAGCAGCATTTCCTGAACAGCAGTTTAACTGCCAAAATAGCAAGATACCAGCCGGCTTCCCTAATCACTTGCACACTATTATGTCAGTTAGATTTTGCAACTGTTGTTCAGGAAATGCTGTTGAAAACAAAGAAAGCCCTGAGAATCCCCCTTAAAAAGATGGACTGGCCCAAAACCTGTCATCTGTCACATTTTTTAACTGCCTACTTTTTTCGCGAAAGAACCCCTTTAAGGGAGGCAGAAACTGCTAGTACGGAAACAGTTAAGATCCGATCTGCCTTGACTGTCGTTATTGTCGTGTGACACTAAGTTACCTATGTGTGATAGCGCCCGTACCCACGCCACCAATCTGCAGTGAGAAACTGGCCTAAATTGACAGAATTGTGAATGGAATCTTATGGGGCATTGTTAGCCTGGATTTATATTTGCGTTTGACAGGCTTTGCTTTCAATTGCATTTTAAAAAAACTTTTGTCCTATTATCCCCCCTTTGAAGAGCTTCACAGACTATGAAATTCAACGAGTGGCTGTGATCAAACACTGTTCAAATGCAAACAAAATGCCTATTAAAATGCAATCGTAAATGTAGCTCACTGAACAACAATGTAACTCTCTCTCAACCAGATAGTCTCTCAGCTGCTTGCCTATAAACAGCCCTGTGGATATGACTGTTTGCACGTATGTGTTTAAGTTCATTATTAACTGTTAGCTCTTTTGCATTCAAATGGAAGAGGGTTTGTTGATGCTGTCACTCCAGTGGTAAGGCTTTCAGGCTATTTCATAACTTCTCACAAGGGCTTTGCTTATTCTAGTGGTGTAGGAGGTATCGATGCATAAAGTTGAGTAACGGGCATCCAGTGCCCTCTGGTCAGGACAGGTCGTTATTATTTACTGTTACTGCAATACAACAAAATATTCCATTACAAGTTCTTTATTAAGCATCTGATATCTATTAAAGCCTTTAAAAGACTGCCAGTTCCAGAAAGTCTATCTGAGATTGAAAATAATTGCATCTGACATCCAACATATTTTCCCTTTCTTCTAAAGATTTCTACTTCTGTTTTGGGAAAATAAAATGGCCATAAATCTGACTTGCTCGCTCTATTCATGAGAAGACCATAAAAGTAGTGGGTAGCGATAGGTTTAAACAGATTTAAAAATAACTCGAGTAATAAACAGATCTTAAATCTTAAACCACTGTGGCTTTTATACACACTGACCCAATGTACCCCTTGGATAAAATCAAAGCACAAAGAAGCACGACGCAGAGAATGAAGCGTGATTATTCGAGGAGAGGACAATCATGCTGAGAAAAGTGGATTTAAAAGGTATTCTCATGTAGGTAGACAGGTTAATGTGGGCAATTTTCTTGCTCAAATTAGTAATGAGTTTGAGGTCTCCGAGTTGTCCATTTTGTTTCGGTTGCCAAGGAGTTGTTCACTATGAGCATAATAGCTGTCGTTTTAGATATAGTGTCATGCAGCTCAAGTCCTAGATTTAGAGCCCACCAGGGTCACAGTCTGCAGCGGAGTTTGTTGTGCCTTTATTTTACTGGGTTTTCTTCAGGTATTCTGCCTTCCTACCACACCCCAAAACATTGAAGTGAACCTGAAGCAGTGTCATGATGAGATAAACATATTCACATAGGATACTAGCCCTACTAAGAAATTATGCGAAGTCCCTTTCTGCTTTCCAGTAAAAGAAGAGTTAAAAAACTTAAAGAGGAACCGTAAACCAAGAATTGAACTTCATCCCAATTATACCCCCTTTCCCATGAGAAATATTTACCTTTTATCCAAACTGGTCATCAGGTGGCTCTGTATGTATGATTTCTAATTAGTTTTATCTGTTTTAATGGTGCAATTGAGTTTTCCTTTTACTGGCAATTGCAAAAGATAAAGCAGGGAAATCGCAAAAAAATGACATATAGACCGCATTTGGTATGTGGTTTTCTTGCATTCCCATTGACTTTAATCCAAACGCAAAAGCAGGAAAAATGCTGCCTTTTCCTTTGAGGAAAGAATTGAATCGTATCAGTCAACAAGGTGCCTCGGAATTTCCATGATACTGACGGTGCCTTTGTGTTTTGTTCTCCTGCGGAACTTCAAACTTATCATATGTCTCCCTGATGGCATTGCTTGATGGTTTAATATCTGCCTGTACAGCATTGAGCAGATCATTCATTCTGATCAGATCCTCAGCTCCATGTAACAAAATGTATCCCCAAACCTGCAGACAGCCTCCACCATGCTTCACTGTTGTTTGTCCTTTTTTATGTCTAAAGTAAAGTGATTTAGCCACAGATTTTCAATGGAAACCACTTTTGGACACAGGTGCACAAGAATCCCACTAGTTTGTGGGAGGTCTGAGCTGATGGTATCACTGGACATCTCTGACTGAGAAAGGAAAGTCAGCATTACATGTCTCTCATTTGCTTGGCTGATTGTTGTATTTTCCATACTCAGCATTACCAGTTTTTTTGTGCTGCTGTAGAAAAGATTGGGCAGCACATCTGTAAATACCTGTTTTCCTTTTCCTGTGAGAGGCATCTCTGATCAAGTAATACCACCCTCTGTTTTGGTCAGTGTTATAGGAATGCTTTGGCATAGTTGTGCTGAAGAAATGCTGCAGGACCTACGTTTGCGTTTGAGAGAAAATCAAATTCGCTCTGGTGTGATCCATCCCATTCAAATGCATTAGCCAAGTGCTTTTCAAAGCTCTAGTGTTCTTAAAAGTGCTCAGAAGCGCTCTTGGTGTGCACCAGCCCATAGACACACCACACTACTCTCATACATCCATATTGGCGAGCCATAACAGTACATATTCATTCAGAACTTTGCTATTATAAATTTTATAAATAAACACAGTTGCTATATAATTATATGAAAAGATACACAATGTTCTGTCCTCTTTTCAGGTAGTATGTAGTTTGTAGTAGCAGTAGTTTTGATTAATAACAGCTACAGTAATCAGTAGTTGCAGTGAATAGACAACAATATTGATATGTAAACATAGCAACATCGGAGAGATCAGAGTGTATTTAGCATTTTTGGAAATTCTCTGGGGGAACATAAAATACTCGCTTTCAGTTTGAATGTTTAGGAGATCAATGTGTCCTCGCCTACAAATAACAATTCTGCAATATGAAGCGTGGAGAGCGTTTTTACTTACATTACTGCGGAAGCTAAAGACTAGGGATGGTCAATAGAAATGGCCCGAAACTAGAAAAAAAATATGCTGGCCAGAAAAGTGATGGAAAAGATGTTTCAAGGGGTCTAACACCTGGAGGGGGGCATGGCGGAGTGGGATAAATGCCAAAAGCCCCGGGGAAAAATCTGGATTTGACGCAAAGCAGCGTTTTATGGGCAGAAATCACATTGAATGCTAAATAGCAGGCCTAAAGTGCTTTAAAACATCTTGCATGTGTATTCATCAATCAGGTAGTGTAATTAGTGTACTGCTTCACACTGACACACCAAACTCACTGTGTAACGCACCACAAACAGCTGTTTGTGTAGTGATGGCCGTGCTGGACTACTGCGCACCATGGTGAGATTGCTTTTCCTCACTCAGTGATATCAGGTTAGGTAATGTCTGACTGCCTTATCAACTTTCCATGGTTCTTTCTCTACCATTGTTAAAGCTTACATCTATTGTTTTTTACATAACATTTTCTGCTTGCGGTTCAGTAACTGCAACGAGAATCTATTATGGAGGGCAAGTCTGCCATTGTGAGTGACCACAGATAATGGCCGGGGAATCCTGGTTCTATTCTGGTCCGGAGTTGGAGCCTAAGAAACGGCTACCGCCACCACACATCCAAGGAAGCCAGCAAACAGGCATGCACGTCCCAAGGTAGTGACCAAAAATAACAATACAGGAGCAGGACTTTCGAGGCCCTGCTGCGTATGTGAAATGAATCAAGTTTAACCCCTTGAGGACCGCAGTGTTAACCCCCCTTGTGACCAGGCCATTTTTAGTTAAATAGGCCACTGCAGCTTTAAGGCCAAGCTGCAGGGCCGTACAACTCAGCACACAAGTGATCCCCCCCTCCTTTTCTCCCCACCAACAGAACTCTCTCTTGGTGAGGTCTGATCGCAACCCCCCAGTGTTTGTTTGTTTTTTATTAAATATTTATTGATGTGTTTTTTAAATAAAATCTTGTTTTTTTTATTCACTTTACTACTCTCCCTCCCTCCCCTGGCCAGCCAATCAGCGCGATCGGCTGTGATAGGCTTCAGCCTATCACAGTGGATCACTTCCCTGTGTCCCGGGGGGATAACCGTGTCACACAGCTGTCTACAGTACAGCGCTGCTGCGGATCGCAGCGCTGTACAAAGTAATTAGACGGCGGTTTCGTTGTCTAAGTCTCCCGAGCGGCAATCGCCACTAGGAGACTGAAGGCAGGGCAGAGCTCCGCCCCCCGAGCAGGAGATGCGCTCAATCTCCTGCTAGCCCCATAGACGGCCGTTCACGACAATGGGCATGGAGTGGTCCTGGGGCTGCCGCACTGCTCACGCCAATGGGCGTGGAGCAGTCAGCAACTGGTTAAATCCTTTAACAAGAATCTGTTATGGAGGGAAAGTGTAATGGTGCCTTCACTGCGATTCACCAGGTTGGTCTCCTCCTCAAGGAGGCGAGAATTTTTATGGAGGGCAAGTCTGCCATTGTGAGTGACCACGGGTAATGACCGGGTAATCCTGGTTCTATTCCGGTCCAGAGTTGGAGCCTAAGAAACGGCTACCACCACACATCCAGGCAAGGAAGGCAGCAAGCCATGGCATGCCCGCCCCGAGGTAGTGACCAAAAATAACAATACAGGAGGACTTTCGAGGCCCTGATGTAATAAATCAACTTTAAATCCCTTAACGAGAATCTGTTATAGAGGTCAATGATTCCATCATCACCCTCCTTTTACGAGAATCTGTTCTGGAGGGCAAGTCTGCCATCCATTCAAGTGAAAGGTATGCACTGACTGCCAGGTATAATACAATGTGCAGTCACAGATGCAGTGAAAGGGATGCAGTGACTGCAAACAGCCGTTTGTGTAGTGACGGCCGTGCTGGACTGGTGCGCACCATGACAAGAGTGCAGGTGATGATGGCTTTACCGCCCATATGGTCGCCCGGCTGATGTAGCTGAATGACAGAACAGTGACTGTCCAGCTGATCAAATTTGGTCTGACCACAACGAAGCAACGACCTTATTATCTTTGGTGTGCCAACCTGCCGAGACACTCATATAGCCGGCGGTCATTGCTTCATTGTGATATGCAAGCCCCTTCACCGCGGCAAGGTAATGATCACGAAGGGGAATTGGCACATGTACATGCCTTTTGTTTTGTTGTTGCAGCCGCCCGCAGTGCAGCCAGAAAAATTAAGCAGGCATGTAGACGCCCCAGAAAAATTATTATAGCGGCCGCTGCTAGCAGCGGCCTGAAAAATTCAGGAATCCGCCTGGAGTCATGGACCCTGTTGGTGGTGGCGGAGAAGGCAGTCAAGCGGCCGGCGGGCAGAGGTGCTGTGTGGGGAGCGACTTAGTCTTGGGGCAGGCAGCCAGTCACACGGTGTGCAGGCAGAGATGCTGTGTGTGGGGACTGACTTAGTCTTTGGGCGGGCAGTAGCCCTCCGGGGTCCATGCCTCATTCATTTTGATAAAGGTGAGGTACTGAACACTTTTGTGACTTCTCTTCTCAGTGACAATGCCTCCAGCTGCACTGAAGGTCCTTTCTGACAGGACGCTTGCGGCAGGGCAAGACAGAAGTTTGATGGCATATTGGGACAGCTCTGGCCACAGGTCAAGCCTGCGCACCCAGTAGTCCAAGGGTTCATCATCGCTGCTCACAGTGTCTACATCCACACTTAAGGCCAGGTAGTTGGCTACCTGCCGGTCCTGGCGTTGGTGGAGGGTGGATCCCGAAGGGCAACGGCAAGGCATTGGACTAAAGAATGTCTGCATGTCCGACATCACCATGAGATCGCTGGAGCTCCCTGTCCTTGCCTGCGTGGACATGGGAGGAGGATTACTGACAGTGGTACCTTTATTGCATTGTGCTATGACATCACCCTTAAACGCATTGTAAAGAATAGTTGCCAGCTTGTTCTGCACGTGCTGCATCCTTTCCGCCTTCAGGTGAGTTGGTAACAGGTCCGCCACTTTGTGCTTGTACCTAGGGTCTAGTAGTGTGGCCACCCAGTACAGCTCATTCCCCTTGAGTTTTTTTATACGGGGGTCCCTCAACAGGCTGGACAGCGTGAAAGACACCATCTGCACAAAGTCGGATCCAGACATACTATCCATCTCCTCTTGCTCTTCCTGAGTAACGTTACGTAAGTCCTCTTCCTCCCCCCTGCCACGAACAATACCACGGGAGCGTGGAGAAGCACAATCCCTCTGAGACGGCTGCTGCGGTTGTTCTCTGCCGCCACCTCTTCCTCCTCCACAGAAACACCTTCCTCATCATCCGACTCCCATTCTTCCTCCTCCTCCTCCCTCTGTGCTGCCGCAGGTGTTGAGGGAACATCTGGTTCAGATGAAAATTGCTCCCATGACTCTTCCTGCCGTAACTGTTCCTCTTCACGCTCCTCCACAGCTTGATTCACCACTCTACGCGCAGCACGCTCCAGGAAGTAAGCGTAGGGGATAAAGTCGCTGATGGTGCTTTCAGTGCGACTCACCAGGTTGGTCACCTCCTCAAACTGCCGCATGAGCCTGCATGCATTTCGCATCAGTGCCCAGTTCGGTGGCCAGAACATCCCCATCTCCCCAGATTGTGTCTTTCTACTGTAATTGTACAGGTATTGGGTGATGGCTTTCTCCTGTTCTAGCAGGCGAGAGAACATGAGCAGGGTCGAATTTCAGCGAGTCGGGCTATCGCATATCAAGCGTCTCACCGGCAAGTTGTTTCTCCGCTGAATGTCTGCAAAGCGTGCCATGGCCGTGTAAGACCACCTGAAACGCCCTCACAACTTCCTGGCCTGCTTCAGGATGCCCTCTAAGCCTGGGTACTTTGACACAAATCTTTGAATGACCAGATTCAGCACATGTGCCATGCAGGGTACATGTGTCAGCTTTCCCAAATTTAAAGCGGAAAGGAGATTGCTGCCGTCGTCACACACCATGTTGCCGATCTCCAGCTGGTGCAGGGTCAGCCAGTGCGGGGTCAGCCAGTGCTCCACCTGTTTGTTAGGAGCAGCCAGGAGAGCTGGTCCAGTGTGACTCTCCGCTTTAAGGCAAGACATGTCTAAGATGGCGTGACACCGTCGTACCTGGCATGCAGCATAGGCTATGGGGAGATGGGGCTGTGTAGCGGGAGAGGAGATGGCAGCACCACTAGAGTTGAACTGTCACTCAGCCAAGGAGGAGAAGGAGGACGAAGAGGATGTAGCTGGAGGAGTAGGAGAGGAGGTGACAAGAGGCCTGCCTGCAAGCCGCGGAGGTGTCACTAGTTGGTCTGCTGCGCAGCCACGTACTCCCTGCTTGCCATCGTTCACCAGGTTGACCCAATGGGCTGTGCAAGTAATGTAGCGGCCCTGACCGTGCTTGGCAGACCAGGCATCCGTGGTCAGGTAGACCCTTGACCCAACGCTGTTCGCCAGAGATGACACCACTTGCCTCTGAACTTCACGGTACAGTTTGGGTATCGCCTTTCTAAAAAAATAAGTGCGGCCTGGTATCTTCCACTGCGGTGTCCCAATGGCCACAAATTTACGGAAAGCCTCAGAGTCCACCAGCTTGTATGGCAATAGCTGGCCAGCTAATAGTTCCGCCACGCCAGCTGTCAGACAGCGGGCAAGGGGGTGACTGGCAGAAATTGGCTTCTTCCGCTCAAACATTTCCTTCACAGACACCTGGCTGCTGTGGGCAGAGGAGCAGGAACCGCTCAAGGGCAGAGGCGGAGTGGAGGAGGGTAGCTGTGAAGGTGCAAGGGAGAAAGGACTGAAGATGTTGCACCTGAAGGAGGAAGAGTAGAACGAGGGTGGCTTTTCTTTTGCGTGGTTTTGCTCGGGTCTTCTTCCCATTGCTGTTTGTGCCTTTTCTCCAGGTGCCTTCGTAAGGCACTTGTCCTTACGTGAGTGTTGGCCTTTCCACGGCTCAATTTTTGGAGACAGAGAGAACAGATGGCTTTACTCCAATCTGAGGCAGACACATCAAAACATTTCCACACCGGTGAGCCACCCTGGGGTGTGGCACTATGGTGGCCTCAGAGTCAGCAGCTGACGTTGAAGGGCATGTTGGCTGGCTGTCCATAGCTGGCGATACATGGCGCAGGATACTGCCACCAGCTGTTTCTGAGGACGAGCTCCCCCTGCTTCTTTCAGGAACTCGTCTCCTTCTACTCCTCTCTGACTCCCTCTCCGAACTGTCCCCCTGTTCATCTCTTCTATTGGTAACATACGTGGCATCCGTATAATCGTCATTATAATCATCCAGCCCAGCCAGGGCCAGCCCACTCATGAGGCGGGGTGAAACGTTTGCCTCAGGCGGCAAACTTCTAGGGGCGGCACCCGCCCGTCCGTGGGGGCCGGCCACCGAGCCGGAGGGGTAGCGGGCAGGACGGGGGTATTGGGGTCGGACCCCCTCCTCCCTCACCTGGGTCCCCCGATCTGCGCTCCCCTCCAGCTGTAATAGGAAGCAGCCGATGCTCAATCGTAAGAGGCACGGGCGGGGAGGACTCACCTTATCCGCGTTCCAGCGTGCGCTCCACTGACGTCACTTCCTGCATCGCCGTCCACTTAGAATACAGTGGGCGGCGATGAAGGAAGTGACGTCAGTGGAGCGCACGCTGGAACGCAGATAAGGTGAGTCCTCCCCGCCCGTGCCTCTTACTATTGGGCATCAGCAGCTTCCTATTACAGCTCGAGGGGAGCGCAGATCAGGGGACCTAGGCGAGGGAGGGGAGGGGGTCTGACCCCCCTCCCCACCGCTAGGCCCAATACCCCTGTCCTGCCCGCTACCCCTCCGGCTCGGCGAGGCCTGAGGCAATTTTTTTTATAAATTTGCCTCAGGTGGCAAAAAGTCTAGGGCCGCCCCTGTGCCCAGCTTCGCTTTCCTGGCACCTCAAAAACTGCACCAACAGCAGGTACTTCATCATCATCATCCTCCTCCATTACGTCCATATTGTCGCCTAACTCAGACATAGGAGGTGGAGTAACTTGCTTAGCGCCTTCATAATGTTGTAGCAGTAGTGGGTGTGAATCAGTGATTTCACCACCATATAACTCCTGCGAAGTGTCAAATGCAGCGGATGTGGAGCTTGTAGTAGCGCTGGTGGCTGCGGGAGATGAGGTGTTCTGTGTTAAATAATCAACCACGTCCTGACAATTTTGGGAGGTGATGGGGCATGCCTTCTTCTGAGCACTGTACTTTGGGCCAGGGCCGCACAAAATCACATCAACACGACCACGCACACACCTGCCAGGTGGCCTTCCTCTGGGTCTGCCACTACCTCTTCCGCGACCTGGTTTGTCCGTTTTGGCCATATCGGGGGGATGAAGTGAAGGGTATGCACTGATTTGACTAATTCAATGTGCAGTCACACAGGTGCAACAGTTAACAGGTATGCACGGAGTGGTATATCACACTGCGTGCACTCACATAGGTAGGTGGGTTCACTGAACCCAACAGCTAGGTAGGTATATGCAGTAATGGGTATTACAATGTGCAGCTGCCTATCACACACACAGGTACAGTAGTCACTGAATGTGCTGGGCCTGGGCTGGCAGTGGCACTGCACACAGTATGAATTACAAAAGCTGTCGCCGCAACACAAGTGCAGTAATAATGGGTATTACACAATGTGCAGCTGATACAGTTAGTCACTGAATGTGGTGGGCCTGGCTGGCAGTGACCCTGCACACAGTATGAATTACAAAAGTTGTTGCCGCAACACAAGGGCAGTAATAATGGGTATTACACAATTTGCAGCTGATACAGTTAGTCACTGAATGTGGTGGGCCTGGCTGGCAGTGACACTGCACACAGTATGAATTACAAAAGCTGTCGCCGCAACACAAGTGCAGTAATAATGGGTATTACACAATGTGCTGCTGACTGACACAGGTAGTCAGTGTCACTAGTCACTCACTCACTGTCTGATTGTGCTGGGCCTGAGCTGGCACAAACGCAGTATGAATTATCAAGGCTGTCTAAAATGCAACACAAGTGTCAGTGACACACAGAAAAAAAAATCACAAGAACAGGATTAGCTCTCAAAAGAGCTGTTGTGGGGTGCTATTATAGCAATAAGAATCAGCCAGGAGCAAGCTAACAAGCCAAGAGCCTAACTAATCTTTCCCTAGGAGAAACAGTCTGCAGCACCTCGCCCTACTCTCACACTATAGCAGGCACACGAGTGAATGTAATGGCCGGCGGAGCCTGCCTTATATACAGGGGGGAGTGGCTCCAGGACTGAGTGTAGCCTGATTGGCTACAATGTGCCTGCTGTCTGTGATGTAGAGGGTCAAAGTTGACCCTAATGGAGCATTATGGGGGCGAACCGAACTTCCGGGAATGTTTCCCTTCGCTTGCGAAGGCAAACCACCCAAAGTTCGCCAGCCCATCTCTACTAGGCAGCTGATTTCGGTGCAGTGCTGTGCTGATTTCCGGTGCCTGTGCTGTATGTCTGATTTGGCCATCTGGAGTTTCAGCCAGACGCTGCACAAATTAGTAAAAAAAAAGTAATTTGGCTGCCGGAAATAGCCGGTGCCCAAATTATGTCTTCCTCCTAATTACTACATATTGAAGGGGGAACAGTAACCAGTGCATGCCTGGAGTTTGTGCAGGAGCGGAGTGAGCCGTTTCTTGGCTTCACCGTGCACCAAAATGGGCTGCGCTGTTAATGAATGGGCTCGCTACCGATACTGGGGGCACCTATACTTGGCTACCTATACTGTGGGCTAAATACTGCAAATAACGTTCTCAAGCTTGCAGGGGGGGGGGGGGGGGGTGGAGCACAATTCTTACACCCTTGACCTTGGAGCAATTTAGCCTAGAAACTGCCCTGAATATAGCAGTGACTGAAAGAAATGGTTCTTTTCTGTTTTGTTTGTCTTTAAAATGTAGGCGAACTCTAATTTATTTCTATCCTTACATCACATAGTAAAGTTATATACTCTATGTATACAGTGTTAGTAATGTATGCTCCATATTTCTCCTTCTGTGATTTTGCATCAGGAGGGAGATGTGACTTTGAAATCGATCACAGGCTACTCTAAGCCTACATTCCACAGATGCTTCCTTCATAACTTATAACGGACCCAAACCAAACGTTTTTTATTTCAAGATATTTAGTTGCACCACTCTGACACATACAAATATAAATAAACACTCCTTCAAGCCTATGAGCATTTCAGTGCATGCTTTTCACCCTTCTCTTTTCATAACTAGGGTTATACAAGTGGCAGCCATTAGCAATTCCTCCTTTGCTGGACACCACTAGTGTTGGGCGAACAGTGTTCGCCACTGTTCGGGTTCTGCAGAACATCACCCTGTTCGGGTGATGTTCGAGTTCGGCCGAACACCTGACGGTGCTCGGCCAAACCGTTCGGCCATATGGCCGAACTAAGAGCGCATGGCCGAACGTTCCCCGAACGTTCGGCTAGCGCTGTGATTGGCCGAACGGGTCACGTGGTTCGGACCCGAACGCGCTCTGATTGGCCGAACTGTCACGTGGTTCGGGTAAATAAATACCCGAACCACGTCATATCTCCGCCATTTGTCTGTGGGTTTAGCTTTGGGTAGGCAGGCAGGGTAGTTCGCGCTCCAGCCACGCTAGCCAGGGTCCCCCCCAGTCATTGTGTGTCACTGCTGGGAACAGTAGTACACCGCTCGTTCAGCCACACTATATAGCATTCTGTGTACTGTTCTGTGTCTGCTGGGAACAGTGGTACACCGCTCGTTCAGCCACACTATATAGCATTCTGTGTACTGTTCTGTGTCTGCTGGGAACAGTGGTACACCGCTCGTTCAGCCACACTATATAGCATTCTGTGTACTGTTCTGTGTCTGCTGGGAACAGTAGTACACCGCTCGTTCAGCCACACTATATAGCATTCTGTGTACTGTTCTGTGTCTGCTGGGAACAGTAGTACACCGCTCGTTCAGCCACACTATATAGCATTCTGTGTACTGTTCTGTGTCTGCTGGGAACAGTAGTACACCGCTCGTTCAGCCACACTATATAGCATTCTGTGTACTGTTCTGTGTCTGCTGGGAACAGTAGTACACCGCTCGTTCAGCCACACTATATAGCATTCTGTGTACTGTTCTGTGTCTGCTGGGAACAGTGGTACACCGCTCGTTCAGCCACACTATATAGCATTCTGTGTACTGTTCTGTGTCTGCTGGGAACAGTAGTACACCGCTCGTTCAGCCACACTATATAGCATTCTGTGTACTGTTCTGTGTCTGCTGGGAACAGTAGTACACCGCTCGTTCAGCCACACTATATAGCATTCTGTGTACTGTTCTGTGTCTGCTGGGAACAGTAGTACACCGCTCGTTCAGCCACACTATATAGCATTCTGTGTACTGTTCTGTGTCTGCTGGGAACAGTAGTACACCGCTCGTTCAGCCACACTATATAGCATTCTGTGTACTGTTCTGTGTCTGCTGGGAATAGTGGTACACCGCTCGTTCAGCCACACTATATAGCATTCTGTGTACTGTTCTTTGTCTGCTGGGAACAGTAGTACACCGCTCGTTCAGCCACACTATATAGCATTCTGTGTACTGTTCTGTGTCTGCTGGGAACAGTAGTACACCGCTCGTTCAGCCACACTATATAGCATTCTGTGTACTGTTCTGTGTCTGCTGGGAATAGTGGTACACCGCTCGTTCAGCCACACTATATAGCATTCTGTGTACTGTTCTGTGTCTGCTGGGAACAGTGGTACACCGCTCGTTCAGCCACACTATATAGCATTCTGTGTACTGTTCTGTGTCTGCTGGGAATAGTGGTACACCGCTCGTTCGCCACTGTATAGCATTGTGCTCTGTGTCGCTGCTGGGAATAGTGGTACACCGCTCACCCGTCACTGTATAGCATTGTGCTCTGTGTCGCTGCTGGGAATAGTGGTACACCGCTCACCCGTCACTGTATAGCATTGTGCTCTGTGTCGCTGCTGGGAATAGTGGTACTGTATAGCATTTCTGTACTGCCACTGTACTGCTGCCAGTCAGCGTGTACTGTAAGGATAAGTGAAATGAGGAAGAAATCCGGTGAAAGAGGGAGGGGCAAGGGAAGAGGTGTTTCCCCTGACGGTTCACGTACAGGCCACAGGGGAGCACCCAAGAAAACCCACTCAATACCGCCCATGTTGTCCAGGACAACAACCCTCACAAATCCAAAAGAACAGGACCAGATAATTACTTGGATGACCTCTCAAGCGTCCAGCAGTGGGTTAAGCAGCACCAGCACATCACGCACGAGGTCCGAGTCCTCAGCCAGTTACAAGGAGCCAGTGGGCACAAAGCTGACACAACCGGCAGCGACACCACGCACACAACTGCCAGATAACCAGTCCGATGAATTACCTCAGGACACAATGGGGTATTCGCAGGAGCTATTCCCAGCCCAACAAACTTCCACCTTTCAAAGGTCAATGGAGGAACAGCCAGAAATGTTGTGCCTGGATTCACAACCGTTAACTGTGGGAAATGCACCGCGCACTGAAATACAAGGCGAGTCCGAAGAGGACTCGGAAACCCAAATCCCAGAGCAATTTGGGCAGGAGGGGTTGCAATTGCAGGAGGTCGGCCGACAAGATCTGGAAGACGACGTTGGAGTGTGCTGCGCAGAGGTTGTTGTGGGGAGCTCTACTCCACGGCGGTGGCCCACAATGACATATGACGAGTTTGAGGAGATGGAAGAGGAGGGTATGGACAATGTGGACAGAGACCCAGATTTTGTTTGTGAACGAGAACATCGCCGTCGTAGCAGCAGCACAGATGAGTCTGTTGAAGAACACACTGCTGCACGAGTTCGCCTTGTGCCACAAGGTAGGCGGCGCGCAATTTCAGGCACCACAAGCGTGGAAGTTCAAGTGAGAGGCAAAAGAGGAGCAAACAGAAATCGCCAGCAAGGAGGCAGGTGCTCCAAAGTCTGGGCTTTCTTTGAAGACTGCACTGAGGATGTTACCATGGCGATTTGCAAGGTGTGCAAGACCCACCTGAGCAGGGGGAAAAATATTAACAACCTCTCCACCACCAGCATGAGCCGTCACATGCTATCCAAACATCCCACTCTTTGGGCAAACGCGTCAGGACAGGGTACCAGAAACAACACTGCCTCCCTTGGGTTCACCAGACTCACCACCAGACCCGCCTCAGCAGCAGCAGTAGCCCAGCCATTGCGTGGTTCACAACATTCACAAACATCAGACGACGCTGACACTGTCACTTTCCGGAGTAGTGCTCTTGAGGTCTCCCAGTGTTCATCAAACACAACAACCAACAGCCCTTCCGTGTGCAGCGCTACGGTTCAGTTGTCTGTGTCGGAGATGTTTGAGCGCAAGAGGAAATTGCCAGCAAATGACCCCCGGGCCGTGGCAGTAACAGCCAGCATAGCCAAGCTTCTGGCCTGCGAAATGCTGCCATATCGATTGGTGGAGACAAACAGCTTCAAGGGCATGATGTCAGTGGCCATCCCACGTTACGTGGTTCCCAGCCGCTACCACTTTGCACGCTCTGCAGTGCCTGAGTTGCATGAGCACGTGGTCAGCAAAATAACCCGAAGCTTGAAGAATGCCGTTGCCTGCAAGGTTCACCTCACCACTGACACCTGGACGAGTGCGTTCGGCCAGGGTCGATACATCTCCCTTACCGCGCACTGGGTGAACCTTGTGGAGCCTGGCAGCGATTCCTCACCTGCTACGGCACGGGTGTTGCCCACGCCACAAACAGCTGCACCGCCGTCCCTCCCACTGGATAACAGCAGCACCTACCTCTCTGACTCCTTCTCCTCCAACGCATCTCAAAGCTGTACCTCATCCGGAAACGCTAACCCAGCAGCAGTAGGATCGTGGAAGCAGTGCAGCACAGCTGTTGGCATGCGTCAGCAAGCGTTGCTGAAGCTAATCTGCCTTGGGGATAAGCAGCACACAGGGGAGGAAATTTGGAGGGGAATAAAGGAACAGACGGATTTGTGGCTGGCACCGCTGGACCTGAAACCGGGCATGGTTGTGTGTGATAATGGGAGTAATCTCATTCGCGCTTTAAGGTTGGCTAAGCTGACACACATCCCTTGCCTGGCGCACGTGATGAACCTAGTAGTTCAGCGGTTCCTGAGGACATACCCAGGCGTGCCCGATCTGCTGTTGAAGGTGCGTCGAGTGTCCAAACATTGTAGAAATTCCAGTACTGCTTCGGGGGCACTCGCCAAGATGCAGGAGCGCTTCAATCTCCCCCACCATCGCTTGCTGTGTGATGTCCCTACGCGCTGGAATTCTACGCTGCACATGCTAGCCCGCTTTTGCGAGCAGAAGAGTGCAGTGGTCCAGTACATGACGGCGCAGTACCGAGGCGCATCCGGCCAGCTGCCAAGCTTCTGTGGATCCGATTGGGCCAACATGTTGGACCTCTGCCAAGTCCTCCAAAATTTTGAGCAATCCACGTTGCTTGTGAGCAGTGACAACTCTTCAGTCAGCATTACCATACCACTGCTGTGTTTACTGAAGAGGTCGATGTTAAAAATCAAGGAAACAGCTGTCATGATGCAACTGGGGGAATCTGAAGGAGAAAACGATCAGCGTGATGGTACCAACATCAGGCCATCCGCCTCAGGGAACGCTGGCCCCAGCAGCTATGACGAAGAAGAGGAGGAGGAACAGCTGGAGTTGGAGCAGGAATTTCATGCCACCACTGACGAGGGCCAGAGCGGTGCACGTTGGACTTCCACAATTCAACGCGAATGGTCAGCAGAAGCAGACCAGGAGGAAGGTGACGACTATGATGCATCACAACAACTATCACAACGCTCACAAGAGGATGATGAGGATTCTGGTAGGACTCTGGCACACATGGCTCAATTCATGCTAGACTGCATTGAACGTGACCCACGCATTGTGCGCATTCTGGACAACACCAATTACTGGGTTTATACCCTTCTGGATCCACGGTACAAACACAATGTTCCAAAACTGCTTGAAGAAAGAGTCAGACAGGTCAAAATGGAAGAATACCAGCAGGCCCTTGTGGAGACTTTAGAGAGGAGATTGACATCCTCCCCCTCCTCTAGCCAGTTGTACGCAGACAGACTGACTTCCGCAAACCCAGGACGACCAGGAGGGCAGCAAACAACGCAAGCCGCAGCTAGTACCCAAAAGGGAATGGTATCGGCAGTGTCCTTGGAGTGGGAAAATTTTCTGACACCCATGCAGCCGCAGCCCACTGAACAGCAAGCGTGCAGATCCACCTCCAACACCGATCGCCTGGAGAAGATGGTCAAGGACTACATGTCAGATGGCGTAGCTGTGTCGAACCATCCATCTGCACCCTTCAACTATTGGGTATCGAAGCTAGACACCTGGCACGAACTGGCAATGTACGCAATAGAGGTGCTGGCTTGCCCGGCAGCCAGCGTTATGTCGGAACGCTGTTTCAGTGCTGCCGGAGGCATCGTCACAGATCGGCGTATCCGCCTCTCTACAGAAAATGCAGACCGTCTGACTCAAATTAAAATGAATCAATCCTGGATTGGAAATGACTACGCAACACTCCAGGACCCCACCCAAGTAACATGACCAATGAACATCTGGGATGGTGTTGCGTTTCCGGGCCCTGTTTATTGAACCTCTCATCTGTATTACATTTATGACTGCATGGCGGCAAAAAGCATTGCTGCTATATCCGCACGCTTTTTGTCCACATGCAAGGCCTGGGTTGTTGTGTCTCACAAAGCGTGGCCTTCTCCTCCTGCGCCTGCTCCTGTTCCATCACGTCTGCTGCTGCTGGGTTAGCGTTGCCGCGTGGTCCCTGTTTATTGAACCACTTATCTTTATTACATTTATGACTGCATGGCGGTACAAAGCATGCTATCCGCACGCTTCTTGCCCTCATGCAAGGCCTGGGTTGTTGTGTCTCACAAAGCGTGGCCTTCTCCTCCTGCGCCTGCTCCTGTTCCATCACGTCTGCTGCTGCTGGGTTAGCGTTGCCGCGTGGTCCCTGTTTATTGAACCACTTATCTTTATTACATTTATGACTGCATGGCGGTACAAAGCATGCTATCCGCACGCTTCTTGCCCTCATGCAAGGCCTGGGTTGTTGTGTCTCACAAAGCGTGGCCTTCTCCTCCTGCGCCTCCTCCTGTTCCATCACGTCTGCTGCTGCTGGGTTAGCGTTGCCGCGTGGTCCCTGTTTATTGAACCACTTATCTTTATTACATTTATGACTGCATGGCGGTACAAAGCATGCTATCCGCACGCTTCTTGCCCTCATGCAAGGCCTGGGTTGTTGTGTCTCACAAAGCGTGGCCTTCTCCTCCTGCGCCTGCTCCTGTTCCATCACGTCTGCTGCTGCTGGGTTAGCGTTGCCGCGTGGTCCCTGTTTATTGAACCACTTATCTTTATTACATTTATGACTGCATGGCGGTACAAAGCATGCTATCCGCACGCTTCTTGCCCTCATGCAAGGCCTGGGTTGTTGTGTCTCACAAAGCGTGGCCTTCTCCTCCTGCGCCTCCTCCTGTTCCATCACGTCTGCTGCTGCTGGGTTAGCGTTGCCGCGTGGTCCCTGTTTATTGAACCACTTATCTTTATTACATTTATGACTGCATGGCGGTACAAAGCATGCTATCCGCACGCTTCTTGCCCTCATGCAAGGCCTGGGTTGTTGTGTCTCACAAAGCGTGGCCTTCTCCTCCTGCGCCTGCTCCTGTTCCATCACGTCTGCTGCTGCTGGGTTAGCGTTGCCGCGTGGTCCCTGTTTATTGAACCACTTATCTTTATTACATTTATGACTGCATGGCGGTACAAAGCCTGCTATCCGCACGCTTCTTGCCCTCATGCAAGGCCGGGGTTGTTGTGTCTCACAAAGCGTGGCCTTCTTCTCCTCCTGCGCCACCCTCCTCCTGTTCCATCACGTGTGCTGCTGCTGGGTTAGCGTTACCGGTCCCTTTTCCTGGAACCTCTTATATGTATTACATTTATGACTGCATGCCGACAAAAAACATGTTACCTGTGCAAAGAAAACAGACATTTCCCGCATTTAAAAGACAGTTTTCCCTTTGAAACTTTAAAATCGATTTTCTCAAAAACTATAAGCTCTTTTTGCTAATTTTTTTTTCCTCTTGTACCCACTCCCAAGGTGCACATACCCTGTAAATTTGGGGTATGTAGCATGCAAGGAGGCTTTACAAACCACAAAAGTTCGGGTCCCCATTGACTTCCATTATGTTCGGAGTTCGGGTCGAACACCCGAACATCGCGGCCATGTTCGGCCTGTTCGGCCCGAACCCGAACATCTAGATGTTCGCCCAACACTAGACACCACCTAATCCACCAGTATTCCGGGTTATTTCCCGACAATATGAAAGGAAAGGAGGGGCTCCTCCAATAAATGTAAAATATTTTATATTTTTCATCATGCAGCTGAAAAAATGTAGCTATTTATTATTATAATTTAGAAAATAGATTTTATTTCTGAAATCTTGTATTTCTAGTTTGGGTCCACTTTAACTACCAAGTAACGGCTTTCAGTAAAGCCATGCAGTATTCTTGGTAAACATTATAGGAAATGTTGCTTTGATTAAATATATTTAAATTAGTGCGTGGATACAATTACAATTATCTGGTGAATACAATTACAAAGGACTGGTTCCTTTGACCTAATGTTTGATCATTTGACCGGTAATATTAATGGATGTGCACTATACTCCTTATGCTGATTTGATACACTCAGATGTTTGGTGGATACAGAGTGTCTTGGTTAATGACACTCTTAAAGGAAACACGAGGTGAAAAGAAAGTTATGAGATAAACAATTGTATCTATCCTCCTTCTCTTAAAAATTACTTTTTTAGATATCGAACAGTTTTATTTTATTTTTTAATCTACTTTTTAAGTTGTTACTGTTTCATTGTCTCTGTTAAATGACACATGCATTGCAGTATGCCACAGCTAAAATCCATGAAATATTGATGCTTTTTATCTCTTTCCCGCTCTCAGAAGCCATTTTCTGCCAGGAAAATGTTTTACGGCCAGGGGCGTCGCTAGCCCTATTTTGGGGGGCGCGTGCCCCCCATCTGTCCTGGGGTGCCCCAGATCTCTTCCACAGGGGTGCCCGGCACTGCCCGCTGTCCACTCCTGGCCGCCGCTGCCCCCCCCCCCCCCCCGGCTGTCCCCGTGGCCAGAGCTTCAGACCACGATCAGAGGGCGCTCAGATACAGCGGGCGCTAGGACCTAGTGTTAGTGAGTGACATCACTTCTGCAAATACAGCGTGGTGCGTCCGGCGCCCACTCTAACTGGTCGGGTCGCCCGCGGCGCTGATTGAGGTCTGCTGGCTGCGAAGTAAGGGGGGGGGCGCGCCTATCACTCACTAGCTACCGGGGGTCCCTGTCGCTCACTAGCTACCGGGGCTCCCTGTCACTCACTATCTACCGGGGGTCCCTGTCACTCACTAGCTACCGTGGGGTCCCTGTCACTCACTAGCTACCGGGGGTCCCTGTCACTCACTATCGGGGGTCCCTGTCACTCACTAGCTAACAGGGGTCCCTGTCTCCCACTATCGGGGATCCCTGTCACTCACTAGCTAACTGGGGTCCCTGTCACTCGCTAACTGCGGTCCCTGTCACTATCTAACTGGGGTTCCTGTCACTATCTAACGGGGGTCCCTGTCACTCACTATCGGGGGTCCCTGTCACTCACTAGCTAACGCGGGTCCCTGTCACTCACTATCTATTGGGGGTCCCTGTCACTCACTATCTATCGGGGTCCCTGCTACTCACTATCTGGGGTCCCTGTCACTCACTAGCTAATGGGGGTCCCTGTCACTCACTATCTATCGGGGGTCCCTGTCACTCACTATCTACCGGGGGTCCCTGTCACTCACTATCGGGGGTCCCTGTCACTCACTATCTATCGGGGGTCCCTGTCACTCATTAGCTAACGGGGGTCCCTGTCACTCACTATCTAACGGGGGTCCCTGTCACTCACTATCTATCGGGGGTCCCTGTCACTCATTAGCTAACGGGGGTCTCTGTCACTCACTAGCTAACTGGGGTCCCTGTCACTCAGTAACTGGGGCCCCTGTCACTCACTAACTGGGGTCCCTGTCACTATCTAACTGGGGTCCCTGTCACTAATGGGGGTCCCTGTCACTATCTATCAGGGGTCCCTGTCACTCACTAGCTAACAGGGTCCCTGTCACTCACTAACTGGGGTCCCTGTCACTCACTAACTGGGGTTCCTGTCACTATCTAACTGGGGTTCCTGTCACTATCTATCGGGGGTCCCTGTCACTCACTATCGGGGGTCCCTGTCAATCACTCACTATCGGGGGTCCCTGTCACTCACTCACTATCGGGGGTCCCTGTCACTCACTAGCTAACTGGGGTCCCTGTCACTCACTAACTGGGGTCCCTGTCACTCACTAACTGGGGTCCTTGTCACTCACTAACTGGGGTCCTTGTCCTGCACTAACTGGGGTCCCTGTCACTATCTAACTGGGGTTCCTGTCACTATCTAATGGGGGTCCCTGTCACTATCTATCGGGGGTCCCTGTCACTCACTATCTAATGGGGACGGGGGTCCCTGTCACTCACTATCTGGGGTCCCGGTCACTCACTAACTGGGGTCCCTGTCACTCACTAACTGGGGTCCCTGTCACTATCTAACTGGGGTCCCTGTCACTCACTATCTAACGGGGGTCCCTGTCACTCTGTATCTAATGCGGGTCCCTGTCACTCACTATCGCGGGTCCCTGTCACTCACTAACTGGGGTCCCTGTCGCTCACTACCTAACTTGAGACGCCTGTCACTCACTACCTAACTGGAGGCGCCTGTCACTCACTAGCTAACCTGGGGGTCCCTGTCACTCACTACCTAACTTGGGGGGCTACCATATTAAGGGGGCATTCTGCCTATTTATGTGAAATGCTGTCTATTTATGTGCCTCATGACTGCTGAATTTGACTTGTTGGGGGCCTCATGATTTGTTGGAGGCCTCATGTTTGCTGAATTTGTCTTGTTGGGGGCCTCATGATTTGTTGAAGCCCTCATGATTGCTGAATTTGTCATGTTGGGGGCCTCACGATTGCTGAATTTGTCATGTTGGGGGCCTCACGATTGCTGAATTTGTCATGTCAGGTGCCTCACGATTGCTGAATTTGTCATGTCGGGGGCCTCACGATTGCTGAATTTGTCTTGTTGGGGGCATCATGATTGCTGAATTTGTCTTGTTGGGGGCCTCATTATTTATTGGGGGCCTCACGATTGCTGAATTTGTCATGTCGGGGGCCTCACGATTGCTGAATTTGTCTTGTTGGGGGTCACATCATTGCTAACTGCGAGACTATGGGAAAAGCTGAATCCTTATCATATGAGACAATAGCATTAAACCTACTTTTTTAGCTTTTTAAAACAGAAAATAAAACTGGGAGGTTCTAAAAAATTGAATACATTTTTCAGGAGTAGGATGGATGAAATTGTTTATCTTCACAGTTTATTTTCAACTTGGATTTTCCATAATGTTCATGTATGAGTTAAAACGTTTGTACAGTATGTAGTTTAAATTGCTATTGCCACTTTGCGATAGATAAGTGACTTTTGGGTTGCAGTTTGGGCACTCTGCCTCCAAAAGGTTCGCCACCACTGTCCTAATCTAATGTCCCACCATTGCTAGGTTCATGTAAATTTGTCTCCACCCATTACCACACCTACATTCTGGTCCATGGCCCATCCATTTTCCGGTGCGGCGCGATAAGCGCGCCGCACAACGTGATCCTCATATTTTTGGCACGCTAGCTGCAGTGTGCGGAATTCTGCTGCCTACAGTATGTACAGTATACACTGTTCTCTAGTGCCTGCACTGTGTGCTGATCTACCTCCAGTGTGTACAGTGTAAGGTGTTACTCTGTGCCTTTACTGATTGTAAACCAGCTGTATTGTATGCTGATCCCTGCTACTTTCAGTATGTACAGTATTAGCTGTAAAGCCTGGTACACACATACAATTTTGATTAGCCAATTTTAGCTCTGTTCATCAAATTCATTGTCTGTTGGCCCACTTACTGCACGGGGGTGGTAAAATTGGTGGTCAGTGATTGACCAATCAAAATTGTATGTGCATATACATCTTTGATCTATGCCTATACTGATTGTAAATTATCTAAATAAAGGACAGGGGGATCCATCCAATATTTCGATGGGCAGGCCCGTTATCTGTAGCTTACACCGCTGCTAAGTTCATGTACATTTGGCCCTACCCATGGCCACGCCCACTCACCTCATGGCCACGCTTATTTTTGCTCTCCTAATCTTCCCCCAGGGATTTCGGGGGAATTGAGACTGCAGCCGCGGGGATGCGGCGTTTCAGGTAGGGCAATCATGCCTAACAGGATTGTGAAATAAAAACAGTGATTTAGGGAGGCTTCAGAATCTCTTTAAGGAAACATACAGCTAACTAAGTTACTCTTTGGAAACGTCCTCATTTGTCCCACTTTCAGGACTCGTGCAGATCAGTGTAAATATATGTATTTTATTTACTGAAAGATGTGTTTAATTGACTTTAAACTTTATACCCATCTTTTAGATTGATATATTTCTTTTAGTTTTATCCGGGTGGTTGAACGAGATATTACCAAACTCAATGTGATTAGCGATGGGGGCTCCGATCTGGTGGGCTCTGATTGTGAGGCTTTCGATTTTCTGGATTCACGTAAGGATTGGGTCATTAAACCCTCAGATAAGGGGGGGAATGTAGTGATTTTGACCGCTGTCGGGTATAGGGCTATGTGCATGGACCTCTTGGACCAGCGGGGGTGCTATGAGAGGGTCTCGACATCGAGGGTGGACCGCTGTCAAGCGGAATTGTTTCAACTTATAGATGACGCAATATGGTAGATACAATTGATGATGAGGTGGTAGCTTTTCTTAAAGTGAATAACCCTATACTCCCGACCTTCTATGCGCTTCCTAAAGTGCATAAAAGTCTTTACAAACCTCCAGGACGCCCGATTATTTTGGTTAGGGGTTCTTTAACGGAGAAAATAAGCATATATGTAGATAAACATTTACAATCTCATGTGCAAGGGTTACCCTCATACATCAAGGATACTACACATTTATTGCGGGTGTTGGATGACACCATTGTGCCATCTGGCACACTTTTGGTGTCCCTCGATGTCGAGTCCCTGTACTCTTGCATCCCCCACGGGCCTGGGGTCCAGGCGGTGGCCAATTTCCTGGGTGAGCTGGGGGTGCAGGATGCTGTGCACAATGAATTTGTTTTGGATCTATTAAAGTTCCTGTTGACCAATAATGTATTTACTTTTGATGGTGAAAGGTACCTCCAGATGCAGGGTGCGGCGATGGGGACGACCTGTGCCCCGTCGTATGCAAACCAGTACCTGGGGGACTGGGAGAGATCTATTTTTTTCTGACGAGGGATTGTCCAAGTACCTGTGCCGCGTGTTATCGTGGCACAGGTACATCGATGATATCCTAATTTTATGGTCAGGAACATCCGCGGAGGTGGCTGAATTTGTCTCGCGTCTCGATCAAAATGATAGAAATCTTAAATTTACATTGAGGTACAACCTAAATCCATTGCTTTTTTGGAAATCCGTATCTCAATTGAACAGGACGGCCATTTGGCAACGACTCTTTATCGTAAAGCTACAGCGAATAATGCGCTACTCTGCGCGGACAGTTTCCACCCTAGGCATACCATCAGGGGTATACCCATCGGCCAATATTTACGGGCTCGTCGGAATTGCTCGAATGATGAGTCTTTCATCACCGAAGCGGGTGATCTGCATCGAAGGTTTAGATCCAGAGGATATAATGATGGAGATCTGCGCAGAGCATTTAATCGAGCATGGAGAAGTAAGCGGGGTGAACTCCTCCAACCACGTAGGAGGAAAGGTAAGGGTGTTAATCCTGCACCTATACGTTTCTTTACTAGATTCTGTGCACAGCATCCTGCTCTCAAAAACATTCTGGGTAAACATTGGTATTTATTGCAAAGTGACCCAGTAGTTGGTCCTTTGACTCCGGCATCTCCTAGCCTCACATATCGGAGGGCCAGATCCTTACGGGATGCCTTTGTACGCAGTCACTTTACAGGCGTTACCCCAAAAAAACACTGACTAACCACAGGTATTGTTACCTGTAGTGGCCGTGATTACTGTCAATATATACAGGTCAGCAGAGTGATCCCCATGCCGGATGGCAGGAGAATCACACTGTCCCATTTTTTCAACTGCAAGACAAAGTTAGTGGTTTCCATTTTATTGTGCCACTGTAGTGCCTTTTATGTTGGCAAAACAAAGCGCCCCTTACGGGAGCGTATGTCAGAGCACATAAAGAACATTGAAAATGGTGAAGAGAGTTCTCCAGTGGCAAGACACTTTGCAGTGGAACATGGTGGCAGTACTAGAGGAGTTAAATTTATGGCCCTTGATCGGATACATCCTACAATTAGAGGGGGTAACCTGGATAGACTCCTTCTGAGATGTGAATCCCATTGGATTTACAACTTGCAGGCTTGTTCAGCACCCGGTCTGAACGAACAAGTGAGCTATGCTCACTTCTTGCCTATTTAACCCATGCCTGAGGTTGTCTGCTGTGCATATCCCTGTGTGCTACCGTGTGTGTGTGTGGTTATGTTTTCCCTTGTGCATTTGGGTTTGTCTGTTGTAGCATTCTACATGCCCTAGTATCTACTGTCCCGGCCCTTATTGTTTGGGCATTGTGGACAATAGTTATTATAACTCAGTTGAGTTAATGCTATCTGATTATGCCCGATGCTGAATCAGGGTTTGTTTAATAGTTTGCCAGGGGCAGTTTCTATGTAGCAGTCTGTCTTTTTCTCTTTTTCTTTTGTGTTTTTGCTTCCCCCCCCCCTCCCCCTTTTCTTGCAGATTAGACTGGGAGGTTGCTGCCATGGATTGGGCTAGGGTGTCTTACAGAGGAATATGGGTCTCTGCTGTGAGTGGCAGGCATATGGGATGATCTGACTTGTGGGGGTCGCGCTGCCAACAACACAGGGTTGCACATGTTTTTTTGTGCTTTGCAAGCCGG